>NW_020187129.1:702379-703109 GCF_900000015.1 Plasmopara halstedii | reverse complement strand
ACTCCCAACGATTTGCATAATTAGCTAGCTATAAGCAGAATACATTCACTTGGAAACTCACCTTCAAACCGCCAGGTCCTTCCTTCTTATCTGACATTTGCAACATCTTGCGCAGAGGTAGCGTATCGGGCCACCTATTTAGTTCAACAGGTTATGAGTTCAACGCAACAGAATGATAATACCATTCACAATGTGACAGACAAGAAGGAAGAGCTCACCCCAGCAGAAGTATTGCGTGAAATACGGGAGATGATGCTTCAGATGAGGAGGAAGTACAAGATGTGAGGATAGAAGTAGCATCAATTAGGTCTGATAACGGACAGCGTCATCAACAGCCTTCCGTACTTAGTAGCGCTTCGGCAGAAGCATTTAGGAGTGTCATGCTTGAACGCATCAAGAGTCAATCCCAACCTCACATGCCAGTATCACGTAGTTCCGATCTGGGAGCACGAGATCACCGTATGTCCTACGATATAATCGCTAGTGATGACGCGAGACAGAGAGAACAGCAGTTTCAAGCGTATAGAGAGCAACAAGAGGCCCAGAGAATGCATGCATTCCCACCACAGCAGCAACAGCAACAATTTGGCCCAAGGATTCCTACATTGAAGCAAAAGATGCTCTTGATACCCCCTTTTGAGGGAAAAGATACTTATAAGGGTTTAGGATCCGGCTTTGAGCTCTGGGCTTTGCAATTTATGAGAGAGGCCAACATGACTGTCACTCTCTA
>NW_020187129.1:701817-702369 GCF_900000015.1 Plasmopara halstedii | reverse complement strand
AATATAAATAAAAATATAAATATTTTGCTGCCGCTATTGTATAAGCGGTTGGTTCGTAGACCCTTGGTGCCCCTATAGCTCAGTTGAAAGTTGTCTATATTATTAGTTATAGACGTACTGACTTCTCAATTTTTACCTAGCTATCAATATATACTACATATTCTATCAACTCTAATATACAATCTAATAGTACGTGAAGAATCCAATATAAATAAACATTTTTCTTGAAAACTCTTGAAACTCACAAGTAATGATTGGCATACAGTGAGAGAGTTGCCTTGGACATTACTTCACTCACTCATTCATTCACTCATTCATTCACTCACTTCTTCACTCACTCCTTCACTCACTCGCAGACTCACTCCATCACACACTCACTCATTAACTCACTGCTGCGCTTCTTGACTCACTCATCTCTGAGAAGCTTGGAGCCGTTCTTGGCGCAGTCCGTGTTCTAGCCGGGGCTAAACACTTTGTCGCGGTGGCTAGACGGTTGTGCTATTCGTGACTGGGTGCGTAGCCCTGTCTCCCCCAGACGCCATCCCTTACTGA
>NW_020187129.1:701403-701807 GCF_900000015.1 Plasmopara halstedii | reverse complement strand
GAATCGGTGCTATAATATAGCAAGCCGTTATTCAACGAGTATCGGTGCAATCGTGCACTCTTGGTGACAATTTCTTGTCTGAGTCTTCAAACACCTTGCTCCCGAGAGCCCGTAGCAGCACTACACACAGTCCCATCACGTATACGCGGTGCGGATCAAATTTGTAACATGAGCAAGCTTATATTCTGGTCTGCGTGACAACGCATCAGCCAAAGCATTCTGTAACATGAGCAAGCTCATAGTCTGGTCTGCGTGACAACGCATCAGCCAAAGCATTCTGTTTTCCCGGCTTATACTTCATCTCGAAGTTATATTCCGCGAAAAAGGATAGCCATCTAGCCATCCTCTGCGAGAGATGGGGCGACTGAGTCCCAGTGCGAAGTGACGCATGATCGGTATAGATT
>NW_020187129.1:701173-701393 GCF_900000015.1 Plasmopara halstedii | reverse complement strand
CGTTTTCAGCGACTTTGTGTTGCCTGGCGTTGGAGAGCCCGTACGCTACAAGGCCGCGTTTTACTACTAAAGACAATGATACAGTCAATTTTGTGGCGTTTTCTGAATGTTCAGGCGGTCCCCAAAGAAGAATTAAAACTTTTCGATCCTCTCATGAAGAATTTTGTTAACAACACTCCATCACAGTCAGTTCAGGGCTCAACAGTTTGAAGCCAATTTT
>NW_020187129.1:683268-701163 GCF_900000015.1 Plasmopara halstedii | reverse complement strand
ATCCCAACAATGCGAAGCAAGCACCTCTCACCCAAACTGGGAGGCCATTGCGGAACACTTCAACCAAGACCTACAGTACTGGCTCCAAGAGTTCGGTTGCATGTCTCAGTAACCAGTCAGTGCCATCACTAGTTGACATCTGTACGGGCTTGAGCCCTTATCCCGTGTTGCATCAATACGCTGTGGATGCGAACGATCTGCTTCTTGATTCTCCTGATACACCGTATTATTACTCTTCCAAGTCAAACCAGTTTCACGCACACGCTAAATGATGGAAGAAACGCCTTGAGCTTGATTCTACTCAAATCTTGGATTTCAGAATGAAAGCTGGGGAGGACGGAGCTATCTTGATAAGTAAATAATCTAGCAAAAAAAGCAAAAAAAGCAAAAAAACACCATTTGATCAATGATGATCCTTGTGCTTCATCCTCGCGAAGTGTATTTTCAATTAACACTAAAGAAATAGTCACTCATGCATCGTAACATTTTTTGCAGAATCCGTCCGTCCCAATTTTTCAGACACTTATCAAAAGGGATACAAAAGTATTCACCGCGATATTTTCATTGCGCATGACAAATTTAGAGAGGATATGTCAGACAATACGTAAAACATCAAGGCGAATACGTTTATCCCGTCGACAATGTATTACGGAAATGCGAAACTTTCACATAGACTATGAAATATTCTTGTGTCTTTTCAGCACAAATTGTTTAAATACTCCTTGACTTGATTAACGTAAATCTTTTATTCAACAACCTAACGTCTCTTGCCCAAATCATCAAATCGTTGCAGTCATGGAGACGGATGCGCTGCCTCTTGAACGTGGTGGCGTGGAGATGACGCAGTTGCTACAGCCCGCGGCCTCACCGCCTATCCACGCTGTCTCACACGAAAATCTCACACCTTCACATGAGACAGAAAATCTCTTGCGGCGCGTGCGCAGTGTACAAGATGCCGCAAAGCACGGACTTTTATTGGGATACCAAAATCGCAGTCGGAGTCGCCCAGGTCCATATGGAGCCATGAGTGTACCCCGTACTGGGCAGTATACTTCAGAGATCACATTTACGCTTCAAGATAGCTTTCGATCACGTGGTCCACTCCTTACATCGGAACTAGATGTGCGACGATTCAAGACGATACTAGTTGATATTGTTGTCAATGGTACATCTGGTGTTATAGCTTTCTTATTGTCCTCGACTCTAGCCGTGTCATGTGCTAGTGTCTTAGTAGGACATGGGACCCCACTCTCGACGGTCATTGCCCACTTTATTGACATCAATTTGCTCGGAACTGCTGTCTTGTCTGTAATTCTTGCATGGCAAAGTTGTGCACCTTGGACATTAGGTGCAATTGATGTGTTTGTAGCACCAGTCATGGCTGATATGGCAGAGAGAATTTCAGACCATTTGCATGGAGATCTGGATAAAGTGGTACCTACGACTGTTGTTATGGTCGCTATGACATCCATCGTCTTGGGACTTGTCTTTTTTATTATGGGACTATTTCGAGTTACTTCGATTGCTAATTATATGCCATATCCTGTCATTGCAGGATTTTTGTCCGGCATTGGCGCCCAATTAATGAAGAATGGGATTCACATGGCATCCAGTAAAGCTGTCACTGCGGCATTTTTTACGTTGAAAGTACAACTTCTTTTACTTCCAGCTATTGCATTTGCTGGATTTGCCCGACTTGGACAATATTTGAAACTACCAGTGGCATTTTCATTTCCATGTCTATTAGCATTGTCGCTTGTAGGATTCCAAGTCATGTCGTTTCTCTCTGGAGCTAGTATGGAGACGTTAACAAAACAAGGATGGGTCTTTTCATGGGATCCGTTAGTTGTGGCACAGACGCCGATGTGGTTTCCATGGTCTGAAATTGACTTTCATCACGTTCATTGGCACACTTTGTCGCATGAATGCACGGGATTTATGGTCTCACTTGTAATTCTTGGCGCACTTAAGTATAGCGTAGCAACGACATCACTCTCTACACTCTTTGGACGGGACATTTCACCCGATAATGAGATGCGGGTAATTGGATTAGCGAATCTTGCGAGTGGGCTTTTGGGCTGTTGTGGCGGATGTCACTATCTCTCAGCAATGGGGATCATGAAACAATTCGAAGCACATGAAAAGGTACCAGCGCTTGTATGTGCGAGTTTAGTGATACTTTTGTGGATGATGGGGATCCGACTGCTTCAATATGTGCCCAAATTTATCTTTGGTGGCCTGCTCTTGAGCGTGGGATTGCATTTCTTAGAAGCATATCTCGTGACCCCATTCCATTTTCTAAAACCTATTGAAAAGTTCACCGTTGTGCTCATTACGTTGAGCTTCCTGATTGTTGGCATGCTAGAGAGTGTGGCGATGGGAATTATAATCTCTATGATTGAACTCATTTGGCGTATTCATGCAGTGGGTTGTGTACACCATGAAACAACGGGTGCACTGACCCGCAGCGCCGTGGACCGAACTCCAGAACAAACGGCATTTCTTGATCTGGAAGGTAGTGCCATTTTTGTCTTACGACTGCAAGGATACCTTTTCTTTGGAACATCTGTGAATATCATAGAACGAATAGAAACTCGGGTCCATTCGCTCGAGTTTCCAAAGCTCAAATTTGTGATCATCGATTTTGGTCTTGTCCCAAGCTTTGATGCCACTGCATTGCTAAACTTTCGCAAAACGTCGAGACTTGCTGACTTGTACATGTTTGACATTTATTTCTGTGGATTAAAACCTGAGATTGAGCTTGCCCTTCGTCAAAACCAAACCTCTCGGCGTATTCATTTTCTAGGAAGTGATGTGGATATCGCATTGGAAATTTGTGAGGACGCACTACTTCCAGAGAACATAACACCGAAATCACCTCAACGTGGAAGATCCCTGATTGAATTCAAGCAAATGAGTCAATTAGAACTTTGGGAACAATTTATGATTGCGTCGCCCGAGCAGGATGGTACAGCAAGCTATCAGAAACTGCTTCCTCTTGCAGCATATTTGGAAATTATTGTAGTACCTAGTGGCTCGCAACTAGTGCCCGAACATCTGCGCGACGACACTTATTTCATTTGTTTTGGATTTATGAACTTTGTGATGGATTCTGAATTTTCGACTGGACATAGTATTCCTGGTGTTCGGCATTCGGATGTTGGAGATAGCGATAATCCAGATTTGTATTTGAGTGATAGAATCGAAGAATTCGATGCTAATGATTTAAGCGGTCTCTTAAATCCACATCGGTTATCATTGGCTGTACCAGAAGAGTCGCAGTGGACGCCTTTTACGACTGCTAAGTCTCGGTTACTCAAGATCGGACCAGGATCTGTTATCACACCTAATGTGGCGGGTATGGACCCAGAGTACAAGTACTTGGCCACGTCTGATTGCGTTATGTTGCGTCTGCGGGCATCAGCAATGGAAACACTCGAATCTCAAGCTCCTCATTCTGCAGTTGCTGTGCTTAAACTCATTAACGTGCGCTTGGCTACTCGCTTTCGACACTCTAGCAAACGAGTCTCACAAATGTCTTCACTACTATACAAATAGTTACAAGCTACAAATTGGTATTTCTTCCTTCAGGCATACTTTAGTTCAATAGTAATGTTCAAGTAAATATTATTTGTATAAATACTAACTTTCATTTTCCTTTATGTACAGGCTACTTTCATGTGTTTCATTCTCAAAAACTTTTCTTTAAATGCCTGAAGGATGAGATTCACTCTTTTGATACAAAATTGCTGTGTCAACCGGGTCAGAGCCTTAAAAGCGTTCAACATGGGCAATGAGCAGAAGCACCAGCTTATCTTTGTAACAAGCAAAAGCTTAATACTCGCCAAACGTTATATACGAGCAATCTCCACTCGTTTCTCGTTCCATGCCAGTCTACCGATTCGTCGTCTGGAAATCTGAGCTCAGTAGTTTCGTGTGTAGAAGTTCTGCTGGACAGATCTTTCTCGTTAGCAGAACTTCAGCTAACTTGTTAGCTTTTAAAGTAAAAACACCGCTCGCTCAACCGCATGCTGTTTAATTCCTTGTCAACGCGGAATTGCGACGACTGTTAGTCGTGTATCGCTTTCTCTACGAAGAATGCGTATTTATATTACTCATCATGACGTGAGGTGGTACAAATCAATGAGTAAATATGCTCACCACAGTCGAGCTAACGTCCGACTAACCTCGACGGTCAGTCTTTAACTTTGTAGCCATGAAATGCTGAGCTCAAGGTTATCGTGTCATCATATCTGTGAAAATTGACAAATCTTGGCTCACTATCGCCATCAGCAAGGCTGTAGTAGATATCTCGCACAACGTTATTTCCTGGCAAGTACGAAACTCATTGCTTTCAACGCAGAAAGTTGTCGCCATCCAGTAGTCATTTATATCAAGAAGAATTCGTGAAAAAGTCAAATTGCCACCGAAAGTTATTGCACTTGATCACCACGAGAGAAACTTTTAGTTGAACAGCCTTTGGAAGTCTTTGGTGTGCTGAACCACAAAAGATTTGGCTTACATGTGAAATACATGTCAGAGGAGACGACCTAGAGTTGGGACGTCATCGCAGCATTTATTTGACGTTAGTCTCGCATCAACTGCTTCTATTGTTTATGACCATCAAAGCGAGTTGATGGTTACGCAGGATTGTTCTTTGGGCATGTGACAAGCTAATGCATTTCATCGAACACCCGATACGTATTCAATGATTACAAATTACGTAGGAGCTATATGTTGATTGGATTTTTAGCAGAAAAAGAAGAATTCTTTAATAGCCAATCATAAGTCGTATTTTACGAATAGGAAGTTGTGCTTTTTCCACTACAATTACTAACGCAAGGTGTCTTAATCTTCCAATGATTGAGAAGACGAAGCAGCAATGTTATTGTTCTAAAACGATGCCCGAACTTTCAGACCATAATCGAGTTATTAATCGTTTGTTTTTGACTGAACGAGATTCGTCTGCCTACTCGGAACAGAATCGTAGAGACGTTGCAAAACAACATTTTTTATGTTCAAATTAAAACTCGATTTTTCATCTTGTGAGACCTTATGAAGGTACTAGCGCCAAGGGTCATGATTATGATTCTCATCATTCATAGAAACAATTTAATATGTCGAACAATCAACAATATATCCAATTTCTGGTTTGTGTAAGATTTTGTAAGAAAAACGTGCATCTTAGGCATAAGTTTTTTATTACAATATTAGCCAAACTGCTTACATGTGGCGTACTTTGACTCCGAAAAGAATCCAAGGGTAACCATTAGGAATTGAGCAACTTTTATGATGGGAAGATATCATAGCGATTGTGATACGGTTGTCAGCGCGGTAGTAGACTGGCGCAATCACAGTGGGAAAACATTTTCTGATTTCTTTTAGCTACAGTACGACGCAGCATAAAAGGTTAATTACAAAGCTCTTTCATATATTTGCATCAAATCCATGTACAGTACATTTTTGTTTATGTATGAACCGGTGAATTGAGCTCTACAAATTTTAGTGGGCTGTGTTTCATAAAACGGTGGTAATAATTAGCTTAGTGTTAAATGACTGACAAGAAATTGTGATCTCATTCCCAATATAATCATGGGACATCTTAAGTGAGAAGTCTTGTCAAAGATGTGCAGGAACAAAGTCACCAACGCTTCAAATGATTTACTAATGCTAAATGATTTTTCCGTCTTTTGTCTGCCAAAGTTTTCTATATTTTGTGTACCTTCTAGTCTGGTATGTATTAAATTCCTAAAATATATGCCTGTCGTTGTCGCATCCGTCGTGCACGACTTAGAAGCTGCTGCTTAAGAAGGGTGTCGAAACTTTGCATTACATAGTAACTGCACTCTAGGGAACGTTACGGGCTTTGCAGGATAAGATATTCTGCCACATCCGCGCTCGATCTGCTAATTTTCTTCGAGATATTTGGGCTCATCTTTACTAATCTATGATGGTTAGTGTTGCATGGTCTGTGCGAAAAACAAACTTTTCGTTTTGATATACCAAGTTTCCACCGGCTTCTTTGTATTATAATAAGACCTTTCAATTTTTTTGGGAAATATTAGAGGTGGTAGAAAATCAACGAATCGAAGACAAAAAATATAGGGAATACGAAATGCGCAATCGCTTGGCCGTAATAAATTTTCCAGTGATCTTGTTCTTGCGTTAGATCAAAGGCGCAAGTCTTGAACGTACACACTCGCATAGTCTTTTTTATTCTTTGGCGCTCAGGGCTGCTTGTCTAAAACAGTATTCGGTAGCCATACATTTCACAAGCTAACGCGCTCCTGAGTCAACCGCTTAACATTTTTTTTAGCTACGTACACATTTTTCTTTACCTCGCCTATCTTGTAAGCACGCTATTCTGGTCGTAATACTTTCTACGTTTTTTGAGCAGGATTGATGTGAAATTATATTCACAAAATATTCAGCGCCCAGATCTTGTTGGTGCTTACCGATCATCTATATGAAAAATCTAAGATTTTAAAATCAATCTGGGCATCATCTTGAACCTGATGGCTTTGATTGCGACAGCAAGCTTTCACGCTCCATGCACATCTGGTCGGCCGGCCAGCTCATCGGCTGAAAGCATCCGAAGAAGGCTCAGCTGATTTGTATAAGCTGGGCGCTGGAAGGACGTCTGTTAACTCTTTCTGACCAGTTTGATTTGAAAAACTTTGTACTAGTAGCTGATTCTGTCGCGTATAATGGCAAACTACTTTACCTCGCGCACGTGCTCGTGATGACCTCGCCGCTTCTGGTTCAGTATATAACATCGCTTCATGATACATTCCTTCACACATTCACATAGTATACATATCGTACCTAGTGCAGCAGTTCTCAGTAATTACATGTTTGCTCAAATGTGGAAAGGCTGGTAAGAAACTAGCAGATATGAAGGGGGCATGAAACGATGGCAACGACAATGGTTGGCGGAGTATGCTTATGTCCTGTCCATTAAACCAAGACAGGCGCTTTCTGATAGTTTAGAAAATTTACATTATATACGTACAGCATATAGGTGTGAGAGACATGCAGAGACTGCAGTTGCTGAGATACAAGATACGAGACGATGTATTATGTAGAAACTTAGTTTTGGAAATGCTGTATATCATTGGTACAGGAAGCTAGCACGCTGTCGTTAATATAGTTTGAATACATAGGGTCACGCCTGCATGCACTTCCTTTCGGCTACACGCATTCACGGTATTATTGATTGCACACAAAAGTGCTTAGAATAGCAGCTCCAGCAGCTCACTGGCGCAGTCTTCAAGCGTTGGGAATTCACTAGAGTCAGTAGTTGTAGAGTCAAGCGGAATGAGTTCGTCCTTGTCAAACGCTTCCATCTTGATAACGGGATCAAAGGCATCAACGTGCAGCCATGAGTTGCCAAGTGTGTCGTCCGTTGAGACTGGTGAGCCTGCGACTGAGTCAATCGATGACTTGGAGTCTAAAATTTCAATTGCATCTGCAATGGACATGTAGATCTTGCTTGCATCGTCCATGTGAGGGCAGTCCTTTTCAGTGCAGCTGCACGGCAGTCGCATCTTTGAATAAGATCCAAGTCCGAGTCCTCCAGTAGTTGTCGGTGACTGCAATGTTCGTTGAGCAAGTGCAGTCTCGACTGCAGTTCCTCTGTGTGCGCTGTGAAGTCCGTGTCGTGCGGCAGCTTGTTTGCGTTGTGCCTCACGCAATCGACGAGCGGCCTTTAATCGATACTTCTGGGCATGAGTCATAGTTTGGCGGACGTTACGTGTGCCGACATAAGCCGCAACGCGTTTCCATGGTCCACTCGAAAAGAGCTTTACACCTTCGAGAAAACGAGCATGCTCTTCTTCAGTCCACATACCGACACCTACGGAAGGTTTAGAGGTGCTGTATTGTGGCGGCGTTGCAGTCTGTAGGCTCATGGTAGTTGAAGGGAAGTTGAAAAGTGGAAATAGGTGCAGAAGTTAACTGCTATGATGATGAAGTGTAGGGAAGTTGCTAGCTTACTCGATTTGAGTTCGCTTGCTGCCGACAATTTTGTGAATGAAGTCTCTGAGCACAAGAGACTTGAACGGCAGAAACACTTTAGCACTGATGGGGCAAGCCCAGTACAGTGCGGTACCCACTATGCTCGCTGTGGTCTCCGCAGTCACACGCCCATCATGGCGCTCGAATCCTTCGATGCGAACTGAGAACCAAATTCTCTCACTACGCAGCCGTAAACCAGCTCTTCAAAATCCAGCCGCTTTTTCTCGATCGTGTTTACTTTCGATACTGTACAGGCACACCTTATTGTACAGTACTTTACTGTAACTGTCAGAATCTGATGATTACGACCAGTCTGAATTTCACCTAATTCCTTTCTCAATTGTATGGAATAGTATTACATCTACGAGACTCGGACTGACGATCTGTAAAGGTTCTAAATCGGCAATGTCTATTGTATTAACTCTGTTAAGGTTCGAATTGAGCTTTTAGACACAGTTTAGCAAACTTCTAGGTAGGACTGAAAAACTATTTATGTCACAATTCACAAAATGCAGGCGCTTCAATTCTTAAGTAAGTGCACTTAAATACTGATTACTACGAACAACAGCTCGCGCGTTCAGCTGGAGCACCGAATGGAGACAGCAACAAGTGGACATAATTATCATCAAAAAACAGATGAACACTGTTTTCTTGTGCAAGCTCATGTGTTTCACGCACCAGAAGTTATGAGCGCATCGCGGCAAAGGGGCAGCTTGAAATCCGTATACGATTTGAGTTATCAACGAGAAATTCTCAACAGACTGGCAGACGGGTAACGATGCATTACAACAACGATGACAGGAAAATTTCGTGTCGCACTAGCCGACAGCTGCAGCCTCATGCGCCTATCCCATTCTAACTGCTTTCTAGAGTCGCTACTATCGTTACAGTAGATAAATGGAAGTTCTTTCATGTATGTTCTATAATACGCTTCTGGTGGGTAATCGTCAGCGCAGGTGGCTTTGTGTCGCAATGGCGGACCACAGCATTGACGATATCAAAGTGTACAAGTCGTGTAAACGAATGTAAAACTAAATGTAGCCCGAATCAGACAACGTAGCTGGTCATTTCGACACAAGTGCTCCTCATAATTATTGATATCCTGAAGCGCAACAGCTTGGTTGCGTCTCATAGAGAAGCAAGTCGAAGTGTAAGCCCTCATTTATCAGCATGCATCTGCGATAGGCGGAGGCACGAACGAGGAGGAGCTCTTGTGCGCCCATCGATACAAGCTGACTCGTATGCGGCTCGAATGGTGCATCAACCATCTGGTGTGCCGCTATCATAGAAATATCGTTTATTATTGACCAGTATATGCGTTTCTAACTACATATGGTGTGGTCGTGGAGGGTAATGTCCTACAGTCAAGATTACTTGACTGGTTCAGAAATTATTGAAGTGGCAAAGAGAATTGAGGTGACAAAGCGCGCGTCTGTTTGCCATGCAAGCCGCATTGTCGGTCGACTAGATATAAAGCCACAAAAAGTGTTAAGTGCAGCAGCATAGAGAGTCCCACACATAGCAGATCTAATATATCTTCAACTTCAAGGCGCAAACCGCATTGCTTGGGGTATTGCGACAATTAGCAGAAGCAGACCATACAATCAATTAATCACTTTGCTATTGCTTAAAACATACTTAAGAAAATACAATCGTAATGACAACCAAGATATAAGATGGAAGGCCTAATTCTATATACCATTACAGTACAAGGTCGAAGTAAGAGTGGAATCTGTACAGAGCCAACAGTGATGTTTACGGTGGAGTGCCTGTCGTCCCTCGTCAGCTTCAACGTCTAGGATCCTTGCGGCATACGATCGCAAGACTTGCACCGTAAAACAGATCACCAGTATGGTGCAAAGCTATATACTTGTACTGCTAGTAACTACGCCCTGGACCAGGACTTGCAACTTTCTTTACGAATGTAGTAGTGGGTGCGCATTCTTTGTAAAAAAGATTATCATCAAGCCGGGATGCTGAAGTTGAGTAATAAGCCGCGCAATTTGACATCGCAAGCAAAGCAGAGATCTGCCTTGTGAGTTGCAATGTGTGCAAGAGAGGAAGCAAACGATAAATTCGGGTTATATCAACATTCGAGAAAATAGTTGTTGAGTTAGTCATGACCAATTTTTGCTTAAGATTCTAGAAACATCGAAGCAGCAATGCTATCGTACTTTTTGAAGAGTCGGATTTATCGTCAGTCAGCTACTGGGTGCTGAAGATCCTCGCTGCATCCAGAAGCGCTAACATCCTAAGTGGCGTGCAACAGACTTGCGCCAAAGGATGCCAGCATTTGAATGGCAGCCACTTCGAGATAATCATCCTTGACGATTCAAGAGTTGAATGCCAGGTGTGGAAATGGCGATGGGCTAGCTTAACCAGCTTAAAGTCTTATGCCGTAAATTTCCTCATCAAGCAAGTACACGCTTCTTCACAAAACTTTTCTCTATCGAACTCGCATGCGCTCAGCACAATGGCCCAAACTGCAGGTCTTAAAGTATTTCTTATGGAGTACGTGAAGTCGCTAATTTTCCAATTATCGTGAGACTTGATGAGAACCACACGATTGTGTTTGAATAAAGCACTCGGTCAGTAGTGAACAAGATTCATTTGCTGGCAGCAAAGACAATTTCGCCAAATTATACTCAATGATTAGGGACGAAGCTGGGCTTTTGAAAGCATGTGGAATTCACGAGGCCATTTATTTCGCGCAAGCCTGCTGCCTCAGCGATAATCAATGAAGAATAATGGTCACAGGTGGTGGTGAGCCCCACACCTGGACTCATTAATGCTGGCCAAACGGGGCAGATGAAGTAGTAACTATTTATAATGGGAAATATAAAATTTCAAATTGTTCTAAAGGACTAAACATAAAAACTGATTAAATTAATTGAGTTTTATGAATTAATTAGTTACCTCGTGATACACGAACTTTTTTCGCGTCTTCGTACTTTTCTCATGCTCGCAGATATCAAGTCAAATGAAGTTCGCTACATCGGCATGCTGTCCCCTCTTAATTTCAATACAAAGTCGAGTCCATGTCAAATGAACTAGTGTTTATTCTGCCCATATTTCGATAGCAAAAGACTTCGGGAAGTACTATCCACAATCTTTAACTAATGTGATCTGAAGAGAACCAGATAGGTTTCAGTTATTTTGCCACTGATCCGCATGTTTTGCTCAAATGATTGTGCAATCACATGGGCGCTTCCAAACATATTTTTACTTTCTTGCTTGATGTTGTCGTCACTGCTGTATTGAAAATTCTGGCATTTTGAGAAAAAAAGTCAGAACTCGTTTCTACATCTATCATGTTGAATTCAATTACTATGAGAGATAGAACGGCTCTACACTTCTGTCATAGTTCTTTCATTGTGAACATTTCTGATCTACCGAAGTGAAAAGAGCACGCTGACAGTCCATTCTTCGTTGCCCATGTCTCAACTGGTCTGCTGACGAGTGGTCAGTGAAAATACCGCATGGCGTGAAAATGACCGTGAACATTATGAACCAGTATTTAAAACACATGTATTACTAGATGTACTATATGCTCTTGCTGCTGTTGTCGATTGAGGCCAAGACTCGATTGTTAAACGTCCGTGAACGGCGTACAATTTCAGGGTTGGCTGGTTGGGAATACCCGCAATGTAGACAAAATCCTAGATGCACACTAAATGAGCAACTTCAAGAAATCAATTCGTACAGTGATGTACAGTGCGTTGAATTCAAGAATCTTGCCATATTGAAAATAATTGAACAGGTAGATAACCTGGCAATTTGCTATGTCCATTTGTCCGAGCCGTGACATATGTGGGCGGGTAACGAAGTCAAATAATGACGGCAAACTACACAGTGCACTTTGAGGAAGTTCGTGCGTGTTTATCTATCAAGGAAATGCGATCAAAAACAAACGTTGCGTTTTTACGGACTATCAGCCTTCGACTGACATAGGGTGTTTTGGTCCTGGCTTTCTTAAGTAGAGGCTAAACGATGCTCTTGCTGAAAACCTAAACATCTTATTGTCTTTGATCGGCTAAACATAAGAAATAGTTTATGGCATTAAAGCATCCCAAGTTCTTTCGAAGCACAGTCAAAGATGTTAGGTAAGGTGCAGCAATATAATAATTGCAGTCACTCTCATGAAGTAGGTCAGATGAGTTCTCACTAGCTACCCATATCAAGCTCTTATCTTCGCTGTAGGCCGCGAGTCCCTTATTGTTTTGTTTCGTTTCAGATGAAACAATATTTGTTTTATAACGCTACGCACGTCCGTGTTTAGTAATCTTTGACATAAACATCATTGATGCATACCAAAGAACTGGCTAATCACATTCTAGTACTAAAAAGTGGATTACTAATCTTCTTGTAAACCACACCAAAATGGTAAACAACTTTTAAAAAGTCTTTGCGCATATCTATCTGAAGCCCCCATTTATGCTTTAAATAAAAAAGATGCCATTCAATCTGTCAAGCATTCTGCGCGATGCTTAGCCAGGAGCTCGACACTTTGCGTAATCAAAGATAAAATAGATAACGAGCCCACGGTAATTGAGATGAGGAAGGTAGACAATCGCTTTGTCTGTGTAAGTTACGATGTATGCAGACTTTTCTTGTGTTAGAACAACCAGAATGAGAATAAGCAAAGGCCGATCCACACTTGCCCGTCCGCAACAGTATGTGCATTTTTAATCTATGATGGGATGAAAATGTAGGCTCTCTGAAGAAAGCGATCGACCACAACGAGCTTTTATAAATACACCAGTTTCGAGAGAGTGAGCTAGCGCTGACTTTTTGTTCTGCGCTCATGTGCTCAGACTTGATGTAGATGATATATAAAACGGAGTACATAGCCGAAGGGCTAATCGTAGGACCAGCTTAAAAGTGAAAAAAATCATGATTAGTACTTGGTGAAATGAGGTTAATGAGAGTTTATTAACTAAAAGTTAGCAGGAACGGTGTGTTAACCCTTGCGCTTGAATCTGTACAACCATGCGCTTGAATCTGTACAGATTCAAGCGCACGATGATATATGGTAAAAGATATATAGTCAATGTCAATATAAGCTGGATATGCTAGTTTACTAACTAGTTGACAAACACTTGGGTGGTCTGCACAAATCCACCGCCTGTTCGTTCGCAAACGCGGATTTGTAGAGCCAAAGCCTCTTCTGTGCAGGGTGCAGGGCAATCTCATTGCAAACCTGGTGGTTTCATCATCTTTCAACTATTTGCATACGTCCTATATAGACACCTAATGAGAGCTTCTACCTGGGCTAGCGAAGGGCAGACATACATTTCTTTGGACTTCCACTTTTGTGTGAATACATTTGCTCGCCACAAATCTGTGGAGCTACAATGCTCTGCACGATTGACGCATCACATGGCATGGCCGACTCAGCCTACTGTAACATTGTATAGATGAAATTTTCTTCGTTACGCCATAACCGTACTTTGTCCTATCCTACAGTTACCAGTCTCCATGAGGTCTTGATCAGTGACTGCAACACTAAGCCGCTCGGACTCGTCTCCACGCGATCAAGTTCTGGAGTCTGCGGCACCCGGTCGCATAAATATGATCGCCGGTAGTTATCTCGGGACCTACGGCTTACAGCTGTGATTAATTGCTCCACCTGATACCTTATATCTTCACAAAGCTCGTCTCAATATATATTAACTCGAGGTACGCTCGCTGATTTCCGTCCTCTTTAGAGATCGCGGACTACCACCGAGTTTTCCTTCCCACTCCAGTTCAAGACTCTCAAACGTGGGCAACCAAATAACCTGCGTCGAAGCTATCGCAGCCTCATACTCGCGCCAATAGTAATTCAACTTGCTAGCAGAAGTGGGTTCATGACGCACCAAAAGCCCCACCTAATTGTTGCGACCGTCCTGTCGACCCATGGTACATGACATCCATCCACGCATAGCTAGAGTAAGCTCGTATTTCGATCCAGGTCTAGGACTAAACAGTGCTCCATGCGGTAAATGGCATTATTAAAACACACCTGGTATTCACAGTACGGCTGTTTTTGCTGATTGTCTAGCTCTTTGAGGACACGTACGAAGAAGCTTTTATCTCTGGGTTAGAAGGACGAGAATTGCGATAAGATCGCTCATACGCCAAATGGCGAAATAGCGCATTGGGCTATATGTGTCCAAATTAGGAAGCCGCGTGACAAGGAGATAAATTAAGCAGACCAAGTCTATGTGCGGAGTGCAGCGGGGCTGCCGTAGCACTCTAAGGTCACCAACCTTCAACGTGCAACGTATAATCATGACGGCCGTTCTTCACAAGAACCAGTACGAGGGCAGCGGAAGTTGGTGCAGAGCCGCCAATATCTAAAATTCTAGGTTTTCCTTATTATTATTGTAATACCGAATTCATATAGTAAAACCTTATTAATATGCTTTACTGCTGGCAATCCTGCCACGTAGTGACTTCTTGCTACGGTGTAGACACACCATTTCGTGATTACACAAACTTGTGCAATCCTCACCTATGTACGGTCACACCATCTTGTGCGACCCGCCCTTTCATACAAGGGGACGTGTAACCCCGTTACACCCCTTATAAAAATGGAGAGTATCCACAATTCACATTTAACGGTCGTCTCATACGAGGCTCGCGTGTCTAGACACCTTCACTTTCTTAACAACAACTTTCAACATTCTCCGCTCTATGAGCCTTGTGTCTAAGACACGCAAAACACCCACAAAGCCTTCTTCTTCTGCACAGGGTGCATCTTAGAATTTAATGAAAAATCTGATTGAAACTCCGGACAGTACTTCCGCGGCTTCACGGGGAGCCCATCCCTTGCCCTCGGCAACCGAGCGCAACACACCGCGCCCGCCCTGAGCGACGATTTTTCTCGTCGGGGATTCGGAGGAAATCGACTACGAGTCAGACGATTCCATCCCAGATGGGAAGACGAGAGAGATGAGGTGCGCCAAACGGCGCGACGTGGGTCTAGCTCAAACCTTGCGGACACCGTGTTCGTTCCCTGACCTCTCTGCTTCCAGGGGAAGTGGTTCTATTACAAATCGCCTCGACGAGGCACAGGAGCAGCAGTTGGATGCTGCCCACAGGGTGGCTCTCATGCACTCGTATCCACGTTTGGTCTCAGACCCTCGTGTGGAATAGGGCTTCCACTCGGCGGATCCCGCTACTGAAGCAAACGACGCGATCACTCCATCGTTAGACGTCTACGTTGTCGGGCCCCAGTCACTACACAAGCTACGCTTGACCACCGAAAATCTTTTTGAATTTGCTTTTTGCTACCACAAGAAATCCAATGAAATGGTACCGCTCGACTTTGAATCAGAACGGAGGCGCTAATACGGACTATTCCCGTAGTGGTCGCCCCTGGCAAAACCGCTTCGGATGATGAGGAGCTTTTTGAGCGATGGGTGCAGCGGCACCGGAAAATTTTCTCGCTGTCTACCTTACAGCGAAGCCACGAGAAGGTGGACGTGCGCGTTGAGCGCCATCTTAGATTTGAGTTTGCCAAACTCAAGGCGCAATGCCGACATCTTGCGTATTGTCGCCCTGCGACATAGGGAACAATCCATAACGCTCCCGCGAGCTGTGTGGTTTCTCACACGGGTGAGTCTACAACCACAGCAGCTCAAGGCCATAAATTGAGCTCAGCTCATGGTCCTTCGGCTTCCTCGGCTACTGCCGAAAAGCGCGGGGCTCACTACAACGCGAAGCGTCATGATCCCCCTGATCATAAGCGTCCATGACGTCTGGGCAGTCTTGCCGAAGTGGCACCTCGAACCCCCACGAATTCTCGGAGTTTGGGTATCACCGCCACTTCACAAGATATTGGATTAGACTCTGTCGACGGCGACACACAAGGCGTTCCACGTGGAAGTGGACACCACCATTCCCATCGAGAAGAGTCGACGGCGGGCGACGACGAGTTGGTCGATAGCCGTACGCTGACTTGTGATGCTTTTCGAGCGTTAGAGGAAAAAGTCTGTCTTCATTGGCACTCTGCCACGTATCTTATCGAGATCGCCTACCGCAGTGTAAAAGTCCACAAGAGCCTGGAGCACTTCGTGGTCTGTCGAAGCGGCTCCTAGCCTCGAGCAGACGAGTACGTCACTTCGTGAATGGAGCGCCTTGCGCCGTTGAAAACGGAAATTGTTGCGCTCCGAGCTCAGAACCAGTTACTAGTTCAGCTACTGGGTCTGAGGGCAACGCCCCAGCGGCAACGCTTCCGCGTTCACTTGCGCCGGATCCCGATACGGCTTAAGCATGTCCACATACAATACCGGGTGGGTGCGCATCCTTCTAAAAGGTTCGGCGTATATGCAAGGCCTCGCTTGGCCACGACCTTAAAATGCCCAATATGGAGCTTTGTCTTAAAGACAGCGTATACTGCATGTGTAAGGAGGTTATAAGCATTTAATAAAACCAGGTCTTTGACCTCAACATTTTCCACCTTTATTCTGCTTCTTCTATCTGAATAATCTTTATGCATGTCTCGGCTTTCAGCCATCGCATCGCGAACGTGTCGTAAGGCACTCAGTCTGGTAGGCCGGAAGTCATCGACTTCTTTACGGACAGTGAGAGAGCTGACATCAGCTAGCCTTTCGGCTATTCCTCCCTCACCAAGTCTGAGCTACGAAATAGCGGCGTCAGCGGGACGCGAGAATTAACAAGCTTGTTCATGTAGAACGGCGTGTAGCCAGTAGATGACTACACTGCATTGTTTAAAGCAAACTCTACGAGTGGCAACATGGCGCTCCAGCGCTCCGGTGTCTCAGCACAGACGCTATGAAGGACGTCTTTAACGACGCAATTCACGCGCTCAGTATGACCATCCAGCACCTTGAAGATTGTAGACCAAAATTTCCAGTGATGCGTGGGTCTCTATCCGAGACAATTGACTCCAGGAGTCCAGGAGTCCATGTTGTCGAAAGACACGATCGACAAACAGCGTCGCTGTACCCACACCGTCGATGGGTCCGGCACTTCTGCAAAATGAGCCATCTTGCTGAAACGGTCCACAAAGACCACCACATCCGTGTTGCCAACCGCAGGCCGAACACAGAGCCCATATTCATGGACTGCCAGCACCCGGAGGGTATCGATAAACTGACCAGCGGTGCCGCCACATTTGGAGAAGATTTCATCCTCTGACACGTCTCACACGTGCGCACATATGTGCTCTTCCATTAGTATAGCTTAAACCTCCAATAGTGGCACCGAGCTGTCTCACGACCGAGATGACTGCTGAGTGGGGTGTCGTGGGCCTCATGGAGGATACGGTATTCCAAATCCTCATCGTGAGGGCGTGGCGTATCCACTGAACCGGTGCTATAGTACAGCGACCCGTTATTTCTCGAATATCGGCGTAACCGTGTGCGCAAAAGCGCCGACAAATTCTTGTTCGAGTTTCTAAACTCCTTTCTCCCGAGAGCCTGTAGCAGCGCTACACGCATACTATCACCCGCGTATGCGGCGCGAATCAAATCCGTCAGTGACGTCGTCACCGTATATCATAGTCCAGTCTGCGTGACAACAGATCAGCCACAGCCTTCTGCTTTCGTGGCTTATACTTCACCTCGAAGATATATGCTGCAAAGAATGAGAGCCACCCGACCATCCTCTGCGAAAGGTGAGGCGACTGAGTCGCAGTGCGTAATGACGCATGATCTGTGTCGATCCAAACGTCTTTAAGCCCAGCAGGTGCACCCTGAACTTGACAAGTGCATACTATATCGCAAGTGGTTCCTGTCGTGGACTGGGTAGTTCCTCTCCGCAGCCCTAAGCTGGCGAAATTTGATCGCGATCACCCTATCTCGCCCCTCGGCGTCTGCTTGCAGCAGCGCACAGCCGATGGCAAAGTTTGAAGCGTCACAGACGACACTT
>NW_020187129.1:682973-683258 GCF_900000015.1 Plasmopara halstedii | reverse complement strand
AAGCTGAGTGAGTTCAAGGCACTATACGAAAACCAATGGGAAAGACGTTTAAAGTGCCGACGATCGGATAACGGGACGGAGTTCGTGAACAGGAAGGTTGCTGATATCTGTGCAAGGGACGGCATCATGCATCAGCGCTCCGTGCCATACAGCCCTCAACAAAACGGATTAGCAGAGCGGATGAACCGGACGATTATGGTAAAAGCGCGGAGTATGCTGCATTACAAGAGCATATCTTCTGAGTGGTGGGCGGAAGGAGTTAGCACGGCGGTATACCTCATTAAA
>NW_020187129.1:682556-682656 GCF_900000015.1 Plasmopara halstedii | reverse complement strand
CCTACGTGACCAAGGATGATACTGACACGGATATTAAGATCAGCGGTCGAAAGCGACCAGCTACAGACGATCCCATGAAAGGGTCGAGAATCAAGCTCCT
>NW_020187129.1:682408-682546 GCF_900000015.1 Plasmopara halstedii | reverse complement strand
TCCGGCCGAGTGCAAGTTGTAATATAGAGCAGACATCCAATCAGTGAGCGGTATGGTCCTGACCGCATCTCTGAACGCTCAGCTTCTGTACTTGGTGACTGTGATGTTGACAGTTTGAGACCGGACGTACACGGATTG
>NW_020187129.1:682293-682398 GCF_900000015.1 Plasmopara halstedii | reverse complement strand
AGACCGTCTGTCATCAGTGTTGCTACCCCAGTCAGCATCCGAAAAAGCTTCAACAATCGCCTTTACAGTCCCTCCTTGGTAAATAAATCCATGATGACGTGTCGG
>NW_020187129.1:682105-682283 GCF_900000015.1 Plasmopara halstedii | reverse complement strand
GGGACCCGGGTGACTATTTCTATGTAGTCGAAAGCGGTCGTTGCGAGGTAACACGTTGTAAGCCAAAAGCAACAAAACCGTTTGTAGATCGTGTCATCGGTCGCGGCGCGAGCTTTGGTGAAGCTTCTCTGCTATACAATAGCCGTCGTGGCGCCTCGGTGAAAGCTCTGGACGATGC
>NW_020187129.1:681794-682095 GCF_900000015.1 Plasmopara halstedii | reverse complement strand
GGCAGTGAATGGACAAGAAGTGAGCGGTTTGGGACTATCTCGTGTCCTTTATCGATTACGAGAAGCTCCTCGTCCTGTAGTTGTTCGTTTTGGTCGCAAATTGACCCCTCAGCTATTGGAAAGACGCAATGCTCGTATCCATGGTAAATACTAGTCAGTTAAACTACAGTAGCATGTATATTCCATCCGACTTTTAGTTGTCTTAAATTCTCTAGATTTCTAGTGTCAGATATGGCCTTTACAACTCTGACTCGTAAACGACCAAGTGATGTCCAGGACGCTGCTGTCGAAGAGGAAGTTT
>NW_020187129.1:681421-681766 GCF_900000015.1 Plasmopara halstedii | reverse complement strand
ACTCAAAGCTCACTTAGAGAACGGTTCGTGGGTGCTTGTTCCGAAGAAGAAGGACGTTTGGCCGATTGGATGTCGATGGGTTTCCGCGAAAAAGCGCAATGAACTCGGACAGGTTGTGCGTTACAAGGCTCGACTCATCGCTAAAGGCTTCAAGCAGAAGTTCGGTGTCGACTTCTTTGAGACATGCTCACCCGTGGCGAACATGAACTCCATTAGGGTCGTGCTGGATGTGGTGGTTGCGATGGGATACGTGACGGAGCAGCTGGATATCGACACGGCGTTTCTAAACAGTAACCTTAAGGAAGAGGTCTGCATGGAAGTACCACATGGTATTGCCAACGCCAC
>NW_020187129.1:681061-681196 GCF_900000015.1 Plasmopara halstedii | reverse complement strand
CAAACTCAGTGCCATTGTCTGAGCGAATCACCTTGATTCGCTGACCCCACTGGTTCTCTTACAGCGGCTTGTACGCCTTGAACTTGGTCACCACTTCGCTCTTCTTCTTGAGGAAGTACACGAGCACAAACCTCA
>NW_020187129.1:680718-681051 GCF_900000015.1 Plasmopara halstedii | reverse complement strand
CACAGCTCCCACTGATTCACTGACCCCTTGTACTCGACGAATCGCGCCATTTCCTGCTTACTGTCCAACACGTAGGCCTTGCCGAGTCTCTTCCCCGAGGCAATCGCACTCGACTTGCCCCAGATATAACACGAATCCTGCTGGAACTCGATGTTCAACCCGCGTCCTGCCAACTTCCCCACCGACAGCAGTCGGCGATTGAGGCCAGGAATGTGGAGTACCTCCCTCATCCGGAGCGCTTGCCATCGATGCACCGACCCGGTTCCCGCCATGCGCAGCTTCTTACCATCAGCGATGGTCACCTCGATGTTTGTGTTCACGACCTCATACTCG
>NW_020187129.1:680629-680708 GCF_900000015.1 Plasmopara halstedii | reverse complement strand
TTCGTCTTCATGGGTCCCATCACGTCCGTGTGTACTAGCTCCAGTACACGTGATGACTAGGTCAGCAATCTTGACGGAA
>NW_020187129.1:680506-680619 GCF_900000015.1 Plasmopara halstedii | reverse complement strand
CACAACAAGCTCACACCCTTATAGTGCAGCATGCTCCGAGCCTTCTCCATGATCGTCCAGTTCATTCGCTCAGCCTCGCCGTTTTGTTGCGGGCTGTACGGCACAGTCTTCTA
>NW_020187129.1:679521-679607 GCF_900000015.1 Plasmopara halstedii | reverse complement strand
CACGCTTCCCTTGTTTGCACGACAAGACGCGTGAGCGCTGGCGATACTCGTAGTTCGCAGGAAGAAATGCGGCTCGAAGCTGTTGA
>NW_020187129.1:677034-679511 GCF_900000015.1 Plasmopara halstedii | reverse complement strand
AGCATAAAGACGAACCCGCTCGTGCTCTTCCTGGTCTCGGGGTCACTTCCCCAATCACAATCACAGAATCCGCCCAGGGTCAGCTCTGTACGGGCCTTAGATCCTTTCTTGTACATAATACCGTGCGTCTGAGTGCCCACAGGGTATCGTAAGACACGCTTGAGCGTTGCCACATGCTTCACAGTCGGGTTCGTAACGAATATACACAACTGGCCGAGTGCAAATGCCAGATCCGTCCTGGTTCTGGTCGCGAGATACATGAGCATGCCCAGTACTCCCCGGTAGTCAAAGCTGGAGTCGAAGCTGTCGTCCTCCGTAGCTGATGCGATTCTCGTGGTGGACTCCATGGGGATTCCACACTTATTCGCTCTACCAAAGCCAGCTTGTACAACACGACCTTTGCATATTTCTCTTGGCTAATGAACGCGCCCTTCTCGGTTTGGGTCCCTTCAATAGCCAGAAACTCAGTCAGCCTTCGGTGGACCTTCAGGCCATACGCCTTGTCGCGCTCAGCAAACAGCCCGATCTTGCACTCATCATCATTCGTGGCACAAACCACGTCGTCCACGTAGATCAATAGCAGCACGATCTTCTCTCCGTCGATCAATTAGTAGAGACAGGGTTCCGTAGCACACTGTTTAAATCCGCGATTCAAAAGCCACCCATTGATCTCCGAGTTCATTCACGGCCGGATTGGCGCAAGCCATTCAGCGCCTCCGCACCACGTAGACATACGACGAGTCCTCATACGGATACTTCGTCATTCCATCGACATACTGAGCGATCCCGATCGTTGCATTTAGATACGCAGTGTTAATGTCCCCACCGTAATGACTAAGATCAAACTCTGCTGATATGGCCGCCGTGATCCGGAACGAAGACATTCTCGCGACAGGCGATGAAATTTCCATAATACAATTTCTGGCCTCTGATAGTTTCCGATCGCCACGACTCTCGCCTTGAATCTCACAACGAAGCCTTGCGCATCCATTTCGATTGCGTAGACTTGGTCTTTACGGTTTTGACATCCTTTGGCATCTCGGTCCACTTGACCTGTCCCAAGACCTCCTTGTTTTTGAACGCGGCCATTTCCTCCTGCTCAGCCATTCGCCAGAAATCCGCACACTTAAAACTCATAGCTTGGCGTCGATTATTTGGAACTCCGATGTTCTTGGCACCAATCAGTCTGCCATCACGACCCAATATTTTTGTTGCAGCATTTGCCCATCTGACAAAGTCATCGAATCGAGCCGGTCGGCGCGTTCACTGACGTAAGCCTGTGCGACGTTCTTTCATTCGTTTTCTAAGCTGGTTCTTCTCAGCTTCTGACGGGGTGTCGTCCCGCTCCACTCGCCTTTGCAGGCCTTCTGGCAGTACGATCTTCTCAAGCAAGGATCGTTCCGTGGTGGTCGGTTCCGACTCAGCACCGGCATTGTCACCGTCGGGTGAGCTCTGGCTCCGGCCGTTTTCCGTATGATCCTTGGCCTCCGGGCTCTGCTCTTGAGTTGATTCCTGCTCATCGGTTGGATCGCTTACGTCCTCGTCCACCTCGGTCGCATCGGCAACCGAATCTTCGTCTGCTGGGTCCACCTCCGATCCAATATAAGCCGATACAGACTCGTCATCATAATGTCTATCATCCGCCTGGTGACTCATATCCTGGCGAGTCTCACCGACGTCCTGGTTGTCGGAATCTTCGTTCCAGTCCTCCTCATCGACGTCCTGGTTGTCGAGATCTTTGTCCTAGTCCTCCTCATCGACGTCTGCCGACCAATTCTCATCAGATATAGAGGCTTCGTACGCAACCGTAGCACTGACAATAGTCTCTGCATCGCCCGAGTTGTCAAGTATGACGCTCTGGCTAGACCCATGGATGCGTTCCATGTCCACGCCGTCGTCACTCGAGATGCTGGTCGTGTCGTCATGCTTCTCAACTTCTGCGGTCGCAAATCGTAACCACTCACCATCTTTTCGGTTATTTGGATCAACGTGATAACGGTCGCCGTACATCACGTCTTTAATACCGCAGAACTCAGCGACAAACTTGACCGTGTTCTCGCTGGAGATGTCCACACATGCGCCAACAGTGTCCATTTCGAACCCAAGTAGATAGCTGATGATAGCTTTGACGTCACTCTTCGAACGCTCCCGTGTGTTCGGCACTTGGATGTACACGAGCGAGCCAAAGGGCCTCAAGATGTGCACATCAGCTTTCACGCCGAGCATTCTATGAACTGGAATCCCATCGATAGCTCGATGGTACATCATGTTCTTGAAGTAAACCCCATACAAAATTACATACCACCAAAACGAACGAGCAAATCCGGGCTTGTGTGTCTGCGCCTTCATGTAGTCATTTAACGACTGGATCGCACGCTCCAGAGGATTCGGATGTGAGCTCTTAGGTTCGACTTTGATGTGCTCGATTTCACGCTCCACAAAAAGGCCTTCATATCCTTGATCACGAACTCACCACT
>NW_020187129.1:668183-669775 GCF_900000015.1 Plasmopara halstedii | reverse complement strand
CCCGCCACTTCACCAGATATTGGGTCTGACCCTGGTGACGACGTCGTCTCACTAGACGCTCCACGTGATAGTGGACGTCACTGTTTTCATCGAGAAGAGTCGTTGGCGGGGCGGTTTGACCGCCGTCCGGTGACTCGCGAAGCTCTTCGAGCCCTAGAAGATGAGATCCTTCGTGATTGGAGCTCCGCTGAGCGTCATGCTGAAGTAGCATATCGCTGTGCGGACGCTGTTGATGATTTAGAGCGTGTCATGCGCCGGCTGCTTCACCTTGAAGACCACTGCGCTCTGTCGGAGCGACTCTTAGCCGTGGAGGAGGCGAATGCGTCGCTGCATGCGACTTTGGAGCGCTTGGCTTCATTTGAGATGGAGTTTGTTGACCTCCGTGCTCAGAACCAGTTGCTGGTTTAGTTTCTGGGTGGCCGAGGGCCCGTGGGATCCGCTCCGGCGCCAACGCTTCCGCGTTCACATGCGCTGGGTCTACGGCTTGTGCAAATCCACGTAAAACACCGGGTGGGTGCGCATCCGTTTGGAAAGGTTTGACGTATACGTTAGGCCTCGCTTGGCCGCAACCGTAAATGGTCCAATAAACCGTGGACGAAGCTTTGTCTGGAAGAAGCTGAGGATGCATGTGTAGGAAGGTTTTTAGAGCCAAGTCTCCGACCTTAAATCATTCCACTTTGCCTGTTCCTTTTTCACGTGCATATTCTTTCTGCACGTCTTGGCTTTCAGCTATCGCATCGCGAACGTGTCGTAGGACACTCAGTCTGGTGGACAAGACGTCATCGACTTCTTTGCGGATGGTGAGAGGGCTGACATCATTTAGCCGTTCGGCTATTCCTCCCCCACCAAGCCCTGAGCCACGGGATAACGGCGTCAGCGGGTCGCGAGGGTTAACCTCGTCGTTCACGTAGAACGGCGTGTAGCCGGTAAGCGAATGCACTGCTTTGTTCAGCGCAAACTATACGAGTTGCAGCATGGCGCTCCAACGCCTCGGCGTCTCAGCGCAGCCGCTGCGAAACACGTCTTCAATGACGCGATTCACTCTTTTGGTTTAGCCATCGGTCTGCGGTTGATCCGCTGTCGACATATCCAGCTTGTTGCCTAGCACCTTGAAGATAGTCGACAAAATTTTCCCGTGAAACGAGTCTCAATCGAAGCGTTCGACTCTGAAAGTCCGTGTTGTTGAAAAACACGATCCACGAACAGCGTTGCTGTACCGACCCCGTCGACGGCGTCTGGCACTGCCGCCAAATGAGCCATCTTGCTCAACCGGTCGACGAATACCACGACCCCGTGTTGCCCGCCGAAATTTTCAGCAGGCCATACACAAATTCCAAACTAATGGACTGCCAGCACCCAGTGGGTACCGGTAAGCTGGCCAGCGGCGCAGCCGCATTTGGAGAGGGTTTCACCCGTTGACACGTCTCACAGGTGCGCACATAAGTGCTCGTCCATTTGTACAGCTTAGGCCACCAATAGTGGTGATAACAGAGTTGTACTTTCTCTCACGACCGAGATGACCTGCCGTGAGCCTCATAGGGGATTCGATATTTCAATCCTCATCATGAGGAACCACAATTCGTGGTGTATCC
>NW_020187129.1:667244-668173 GCF_900000015.1 Plasmopara halstedii | reverse complement strand
TGCTCGCCCCTGGCGAAAGCGCTACAGATGACGAAGCGCTCTTTGAGCGATGGATGCAGCGGCACGGGAAACCTTCCTCACTGTATAACTTACAGTTGAGCCACAAAGAAGTGGACGTGCGTGTGGGGCGACACCTTCGATTTGAGTTTGCCAAACTCAAAGCATCCCGTCGACTCACTTCAGATTTTTGCCCTGCGACGTATGGGTCAGCCCCTAAATCATCCGCGAACTATTTGTCTGCGACTGCAATAGCTCAGGGCCACCGCTTAAGCTCAGCTCATGACCCTTCTACTTCCATGGCTATTGTCCGGAAGCGCGGGGCGTCCTGATCTTTCTGATCAAAAGCGTTCAAGGCATCTAGGCAATCTTGCGGAAGTGACGTCACAAACTCCCACGACTTTTAGGAGTCGGGATATTCCCGCTAATTCAGATATTGGCTCTGACCCTGGTGACGACGTCGCCTCACTTGACGTTCCACGTGATAGTGGACGTCACCGTTCTCATCGAGAAGAGTTGGAGGCGGGCAGTGACGATCGGGTCGACCGCCATCCGGTGACTCGCGATGCTGTTCGAGCCCTTGAGGATGAGATCCTTCGTAATCAAAGCTCCGCTGAGCGTTATGCTGAAGTAGCATATCGCTGTGCGGACGCTCTTTAAGATTTAAAGCACGTCGTGCGCCGGCTGCCTCGCCTTGATGACTACCGCTCTCTGTCAGAGCGACTCCTAGTCGTGGAGCAGGCGTATGCGTAGCTGCAGGCAACGGTGGAGCGCTTGTCGCCATTAGAAATGGAGGTTGTTGCACTCCGTGCTCAGAACCAATTGCTGGTTCAACTTCTGAATGGACGAGAACCCGTGGGATACACTCCCGCGCCGACGCTTCCACGTTCACTTGCGCCGGATCCCGGTACGGCTTGAGCAAGCCCACGTTA
>NW_020187129.1:666861-667234 GCF_900000015.1 Plasmopara halstedii | reverse complement strand
CGGCGTCTGCTTGCAGCAGTGCACAGCCGATGGCAAAGTCCGAAGCGTCACAGAAGACGCTGATAGGACAATCAGGGTCTGGCAGCGCCAGTATTGATGCATGCAGGAGGCTTAAACTCCCCGTCAAAAGCCTCCTGATGTTCGGTGTTCCAACACCATTCCGCATCCTTTTTAAGGAGGTTGGATGATGGCCGGGCCATTCCTGCGTAGTTTACGCTGTAGTTGTGCAAGTAGTTGGCGAGACGATGCCACTTACGCAAGTCTTTCTGGTATTATGGAACAGGCCAGTCTACAATGGCCTTGACCTTAGCGGTATCCGCTCGAAGACCACGCTTCCCAATGAAGCACCCTGAAAGGAGAATCTCTTCCGCGC
>NW_020187129.1:666249-666851 GCF_900000015.1 Plasmopara halstedii | reverse complement strand
TCGGTGCTGTAATATAGCAAACCGTTATTCAACGAATATCGGTGCAATCGTGCACGCAGTCTTGGTGGCAATTTCTTGTTCGAGTCTCCAAACTCCTTGCTCCAGGGAGCCCGCTGCAACGCTACACACATCCCATCACCCGCATACGCGGTACGGATCAAATTCGTCACAGACGACGTTATAGTTGTGACATGCGCAAGCTCATAGTCTGGTCTACGAAACAACGCATCAGCTAAAGCATTCTGCTTTCCCGGCATATACTTCACTTCGAAGTTGCATTCTGCAAAGAAGGATAGCCATCTAGCCATCACTCGGAATGCTCTTCAAACTTGGAGGACAAAGTCCGCCGTCATCGTCACTCTGCCGAGCATCTTTCCGAGGTCGCGAGTGCGGAAGGCCTCAGAGCCTGACGCACTGTGTGCACCGACTGCCTCACGTTAAGGATTATCGTCTCTGCGAGAGATGGGGCGATTGAGACGCAGTGCGTAGTTACGCATGATCTGTATAGATCACAAACGGATTGGAGCCGAGCAGGTGGACCCTGAACCTGACGACTGCATACTTTACCGCAAGTAGCTCCTTGCCACGAACTGGGTAGTTCC
>NW_020187129.1:665268-666239 GCF_900000015.1 Plasmopara halstedii | reverse complement strand
GTTTGTTCGTGCGCATGCACTCGAGCACAGCTCTTAAATGGACGATGTGGTTCTCCTCTTCCGTCCTCCCGTGCTCCGAAGGACTATGAACGAAAATGTCGTCAAAGTATGTATGTGCATACACCCTGTGTGGCCTGAACAACTGCGTCACAAGACGATTAAATAATTCTGGTGCATTTGACAGCCCTTGGGACATCACCAGCCACTCTCAGAGCATGCCGATCGGAGTGCTCACCGCTGTCAGCGGAATGCCACTCGCTTTCATGAGCCTTTGGTAATACCCATCTACCAAGTCGAGTGCACTGTACTTCGTACATCCCACCATGTTGTTCTGAAGAACATCCTTTCTAGGAATCGGCGTCTGTGCTGGAATGGTGGCCGCATTGAACTTATTGTAAGCATGAACGATACGCCACTTGCCGTTCGGCTTCCAAACACAAAACGTGGGTGACGAATGGGGAGACTTGCTCTCACGTACCATTCCTGCGTCATGGTTCGCACGGAAAAAGGCGCTAATGACGTCGCACTGCTCCTTGGGCAGGGGTCATTAGCGTGTTACGCAGTATTTGGTCTCCAAAACCAAGTCGATCTCATGACGCACACCTCGGTCCGGAGGTAGGACCGAAGGCGGGTCTTTGTAGGCGACGTCTTGAAATTCCTTTACCAAAGGATAGTACGGATCCAAGCGATTTCGTAGAATCGACGATCCACTTCGTGCGTTCAGCACTCTCTCGGCGTCCTCCAAGATAGCTTCTTTATCTCCTCGTCCGGTCGTACAATGACCACTTCGGCCAAATCCAGTCACTGCCGAACTCTTGAAGGGGCATCTCGCCCAGCTCAAGAAGATCATCTACCGCAGACATAGCCTCGAGGCGGACGTCGCCGTTTTCCTCCCCCATAAAACCGTTGACGAGGGTGTATAACTGTGCGCTATCGTCTACGGTAGACATACCCTGGGTCAGGGTCGACGT
>NW_020187129.1:665044-665258 GCF_900000015.1 Plasmopara halstedii | reverse complement strand
CGTGTCGTGAGCCTCATAGAGGATGCGGTATTTCAAATCCTCATCATGAGAAACCACAGTTCGTGGTGTATCCGTTGAATCGGTGCTATAATATAGCAAACCATTATTCAACTAATATCGGTGCAATCGTGCACGCAGTCTTGGTGACAATTTCTTGTCCGAGTCTCCAAACCCTTTGCTCCCGAGAGCCCGTAGCAACGCTACACACATCCCG
>NW_020187129.1:664878-665034 GCF_900000015.1 Plasmopara halstedii | reverse complement strand
TTATACGACAGCGGCTGCATGTGTAGGCAGGTTCTTATAATTTGATGAAACCAGGTTCCCGACCTTAAAGCTTTTTACTTTGTTTCTTCCTTTATCATCTGCATATTCTTTTTGAAGGTCTTGGCTTTCAGCCGTCGCATCGCGAACGTGTCGTGA
>NW_020187129.1:664781-664868 GCF_900000015.1 Plasmopara halstedii | reverse complement strand
TGACGTCGCACTGCTCCTTGGGCAGGGGCCATTGGCGTGTTACGCAGTATTTGATTCCTGGAACCAAGTCGATCTCATGACGCACAG
>NW_020187129.1:664355-664771 GCF_900000015.1 Plasmopara halstedii | reverse complement strand
ACGCTGAAAGGACGATCAGGGTCCGGCAGCGCCAGTATTGGTGCATGCAGGAGGCTGTATTTGACCCAGTCAAAAGCCTCCTGATGTTCGGTGTTCCAACACCATTCTGCATCCTTTTTAAGGTGATTGGATAATGGCTGGGCCATTCCTGCGTGGTTTACGCTGGACTTGTGCAATTAGTTGGCGAGACCAAGCCACTTACGCAAGTCCTTCTGGTTCTTGGAACCAGCCAGTCTACAATGGCCTTGACCTTAGCGGGATCTGCTCGGAGGCCACGCTTCCCAATGATGCACCCTAAAAAGGGGATCTCTTCTGCGCCAAAGATGCACTTGTCTGCATTGGCGTACACTTTGTTCGTGCGCATGCACTCGAGCACCGCTCTTAAATTGACGATGTGATTTTCCTCATGTGTCTTT
>NW_020187129.1:663657-664345 GCF_900000015.1 Plasmopara halstedii | reverse complement strand
TGACATCAGCTAGCCGTTCGGCTATTCCTCCCCCACCAAGCCTTGAGCCATGGGATGGCGGCGTTAGCGGTATGCGAGGGTGAATCAGCCCGTTCTCGTATAACGGCGTGTAGCCGGTAGGCGAATGCACTGCATTGTTTAGTGCAAATTCTACAAGTGGCAACATGGCACTCCAGCGCCTCTGCATCTCAGAGTAGACACTGCGAAGAACGTCTCTGATGACGCTATTCACCTTTTCGATTTGACCATCGGTCTGCGGATGGTCCGGTGTTGACATATACGACTTGGTACCTAGCACCTTGAAGACAGTCGACCAAAATTTTCCCCTGAAACGGGGGTCTCTATCAGAGATAATCGACTCTGGGAGTCCGTGTTGTCGGAAAACATGATCCACGAACAGCGTTGATGTACCGACTCCGTCTATGGTGTCTGGCACCGCCGCCAAATGAGCCATCTTGCTAAACCGGTCGACGAATATCACGACACCTGTGTTGCCCGCCGAATCTTTCGGCAGGTCAAACACAAAGTCCAAACTCATAGACTGCCAGCACCCACTTGGTACCGGTAAGATGGCCAGCGGCGCAGCCGCATTTGGAGAGGGTTTTACTCGTTAGCACGTCTCACACGTGCGCACATAATGCTCGTCTATTTGTACAGCATGAGTCACCAATAGTGGTGATTAACAGAA
>NW_020187129.1:663022-663647 GCF_900000015.1 Plasmopara halstedii | reverse complement strand
TGTCACGATCTCGACACCCTCTGTAGTTAGTAGCTGAACATAATTTATGGGAGCAGCTGATAAAATTGATTCATCCAATGGTCTTTTCTTTCTACAACTTTATGCTTTCACACTGATTGGTAAGCGCGTATGGTTCACAGGGTTGTCCAGCAGCGTTGACCTGAGTCAAATGATAGACTGAGTGACAACAGCAAGATAGCCTAGCATGGACCGTGGAATTCAGATAAGCCGTCAAAGATATTGTTTATTTGTACAATACTATTCTCTTCTTACGTCGCTTGCACTTTCTGGATTTACACCAGAAAGAAAGACTGACCAGACATGAGGGTCTACTATTCTCAATACAACTGTACGTAAAGATATCATGATAGACAGATAATGGCTGTCATCACGACCGTATAGCGCCAAACCAAAGTCGGCGCGACCTTACCGAAATAAATATTATTTGCTACCGTTGTACATTGCGTAAACTCAAGTAAACAGCGTCATGACCAGCGCAATGTTTGTGAACCAGCTTGTAGCAAATAGTGTCACTTGACTTTCTGAAGAATGCCATAGACAGAAGGCGTGAATGAACGTAAAATGTAACGGGGTTACATGAGAGTGACCCGTCAATCTCACAAGA
>NW_020187129.1:661506-663012 GCF_900000015.1 Plasmopara halstedii | reverse complement strand
CGCTCTCATGAGCAATTGGTAATACCCATCGACCAAGTCGAGTACACTGTACTTCGTATATCCCACCATGTTGTTCTGAAGAACATCCTTTCCAGGAATCGCTGTCTGTGCCAGAATGTTGGCAGCGTTGAGCTTATTGTAAGCATAAACGATATGTCACTTGCCGTTCGGCTTTTGAACACAAAGGTGGGTGTCGAATTAGAAGATTTGCTCTCACGTACCTTCCCTGCGTCGTGTTTCACACAGAAAAAGGCGTCAATGACGTCGCACTGCTCCTCGGGCAGGAGCCATTGGCGTGTTACGCAGTATTTGGTTTCCGAAACCAGGTCAATCTCATGACGCGCACCTCGGTCCGGAGGTAGGACCAAAGGCGGGTCTCTAGAGACGACGTCATAAAATTCATTTACCAAATGATAGTACGGATCCAAGGGATTCTGTAGGATCGACGATCTACTTCGTGCGTTCAGCACTCTCTTCGTGTCCTCCAAGACAACTTCATAAGAAGCGATGACGAGTTTATCTCCTCGTCCGGTGGTACAATGACCACTTCGGCCAAATTGTCTGCCTTCAAGGCACTACCGGAACTATTCAAGGGACATCTTGTCCAGCTCAAGAAGAGCATGTACTGCAGGCATAGCCTCGAGGCGGACGTCGCCATCTTCCTCCCCCGTCAAACCGTTGACGAGGGTGAATAAGTGTGCACCATCGTCTACGGTAGGCACACCCCTCCCGATGAAGACGGCAAGCACCTGTCAAGGTTGCCGCGCTGGCTCACAACGCCTTTAATAGACACCTTGAATGAGGAGAGACACGTAGTTCACTGTGCGTATTGTACTCTGGATCGAGTCGACGCCCGGCGTCTTGCAGCCAGCATACGGCGTCGCCGTCGCCTCTGAACAGAGGTTCTTTTTTCTGGTGAGACCAGGGTGAACACGCACTCCGCGTCGTCCGGTGTCACCTTCACTGTCCGCTTCTTTGGAGCTCCGATGCTATCTACAACATCGGACGAAGAGCTGCTAACCCCGCAGTCTTCGTCCAGCGGATAATGTGCCATTCCATGCGCATCTGAAGGGCCGTGCCCACGATGCCTTGCACTCTGTCTGACCACGCCATCAATGGCATTCAGCGACTGCTTTGCAACGAGAGCAGTGCTCAGTGATTTACGTGCCACCTCACGTGCATCACGGGGGACTCGCTCTCGATGCCTCGGCCCTTGGTTGACCATGTCACGCATAACATGCAGCGACTGCTCCAGAACTTGAGTAGCACTCAGTGGGTTACGTCTCACTCCACGATCAGCCCGCAAGCCACGCCCGGGACTCCTGTTCGATAAACCGTCGGTGTCTACCAACTCGGAGATCTCAATGTCCAGCACATTGACCGTCTCGGTCCAGTGCTCTCGCCAATAGTGCTTTTGTCTCCTAGCAGAGATGGGTTCATGACTTGCCAAAGCTCCACCAGGAGACGTGCGCGTAGCGCCCAAGATCTTTGACCTTCAATTAATCC
>NW_020187129.1:651981-661496 GCF_900000015.1 Plasmopara halstedii | reverse complement strand
TTATGTAGTGGCCGGGGCCCGACTACGTAGGCGCCTATCGATCGAATGATTGCATCTTTCGCTTCAGTAGCGGGGTCTGCCGAACAGAAGTCGTAGTCCACACGAGGATCTAGGATCTACGAGCGCATGACAGCTGCCCCGTGGGCAGCCTCCAACCGCTGCCCCTGTGCCTTGTCGAGGCGATTGGTAATAATACCATTTCCCCTTGAAGTCGAGAGGTCGGGAAACGGACACGGTGTCCGCAAGGTTCGAGTAGGGCTCACGTCGCGCCGTCGGCGCACCTCACCCTACTCTTCTTCCCATCATGGGAAAGGAGTACCCGACTCGTAGTCGACTTCCTCCATATCCAATCCTCGACGAGACTGTCCAGAGATACACCGCGTACAGAAGACAAAGAAGGGTTCTTCCCGTGCGCGCCCTCGGATCCAGCGAGGCTGAGTGTTTTTCGTGTCATAAACACAGGGCTCATTGAGCAGAGAATGTGTAAATATGGTCCTAGGGACCTAACGGTGTCTTAGACACGCGAGCCTCGTACGAGGCGACAGTTAGATGTGAATTGTGGGTATTTACAATTTTGACGGGGGAGAGTGTAACGGGGTTACACGTACCCTAGTATGAAAGGCTGGGTCACAAAAGCTAAATTAGAATGAGTTGACGATACCGAGAGCTACATGCAAAATAACACAAGGGCTTCTAGAGGTCTTCTAAATAATCAACAAACAAGATTTCTACAATCGAGGTTGAAGAGGTTGTGCCTTGGTTTGAGCTCATGAGCTTGATTTTCGAGAAGCTTGAACTTGAGCTTTCCTGGTAAGTTTCCATCAGCCGTGAATTGCTAACACCACCACCCATTCAGCACACAGAGATACGTCGGTGTCGTCACCTGCGTAAACTTCTCAAGTATGAACAGCATAATGTTTGCGACTTTATATAAGATGTCCCATATGCATGTGGGGGTACCATAGTGAAATCTTCTTTGTTGTGGATTCCCACAATGCAGGTAGAAGGTGCCTCTATGTAATGGCAAAGTTTAGCCGATTCACGAAAAAAGCAACAGCGCGGCACGCTTGCGATATCCAAATAAGGAAGCCGCGCGCAAAACTGAACACTATCGTGCAGTACCTCGGTGACAGAGGCGTTCTCAAAGTGGGTGATTTGAAGTGACAGTCGTCGCAAGTGTCTGAGCTGCCGAACCAGGCTTAGCGCGAGCGTTTGAATCCCTCGCCCAAGCAAAGCGAGGTAAGAACTTTGCGGACAACATCCAGAAAAAGAATTTTCGTCCCCATGATGGCGCCAACCCCTCCCAGTATCTTCAATCTCCGAACAGATGCAATTCGCACTGAGACCTCCCGCGTGTCTTTACCACCAAAATTAACGGCAATGACAGCGCACGCATCTCAAATCTTCGAAATAGCTGGTCCTCAGTGCGGTGTTTATTGTCGTTTCCACGTATTTTGATCAACATGAAGCACCTTTTGGTCGATTGACTTACCCTTGCGTATTGACGAGCAGGTAACGCAGCTTCGCTGTCTTGCGACCCCCTTTACAAAATAATGTCACCTGTAGTCAAAATGCATGCTACAAATACTCGAGGATTTGGTCTGTGTATTTGTTTACAAAGCGGATAGTTAGCTATCAACGTGCACTATGCCTCAACAAACAAAAGTGGAGATTTTGATAGGCTCGATAACATAAATGCCGCCTCCTAGACCACCAATGCATACACTGTGCTCGGCCACAATGCGGAAAGGAAGGTCCTTAACAGCACCTTTAAACAACTTCTTGGACATCACCAGAAGTACGGCTCGACCATCAGAACGTAGGATACGGAAGAGCTCGCGAAAAATCTTTGGATAAATCTAGATACCAACACAGAACACAACGAGATTTTAAAAATATATAAGCGAATTGCTTGTGCTAGCAGTGTACCTTATTATTCTGACGTTGTGTGCCACAGCGAAGGCCGAAGGGCATATCGATCATAATTCGATCGATGCTGTCGCTTCGCAAAGGTAATCGCGTGCTATCCCAGCGTGCAATATCCACGAAGCGTGGACGGGTGAGTGCGTTCAGACCTGCTTTTCTTGATGGCAACTCATCTATTTCACCACCCAGAGCAAATATTTTATCGTTCGTGAAATCAGCAGCACAGATCGGAAGTGAGCCAATGCCACACATTGAATCAAGCACCACGTCACCAAATTTGTGCGCCACGAGCTGCAGCATAAGGTACGCAGTACTGGGACGTAGCGTCGAGACATACTGCGTGTCAGCAAGTGCACTGCGAGTCTCATTCGCCATACGATTGCGGAACTGAATCTCCCGTGAATTCGCCAAGACAATACCGGCAACCATGAATTTGTAAAAGATAATCACGACCACTTCCATATCAAACTCAGTGAGGTTCACTTGCCACCCAAACTTTTCAATCACTCTTGCACCAACTTCGCCCGCAATCTCTTGTGAATTGTACCTGTGCTTGCCATCACGGACACACGATCCTCGAAATTTAATCTCGCTGTCCTTTATCGGATACAATACATGCTGCTTCCATAGCTTTACGGCTGAGTCCCAATCGGCATCAAATACTAATTGCTGCAGCACACAATATTTGTTAGTCCACAGTTCATGGTGCTATTCCAACTCGATACTTACCCCAATTTGGGCTACACCTGCGTCGCTTCCTTCAACAATCTCGTCACTCTTGGCCAAAAATGCCAGTGTCGCTTGTACAGACCGGAGATTTTGCACTTCCGCAGCCAGTGACTTGGTCTGTAGGACAAATTTACCCACAGCCGCCTGACCCTGCATAATTTGCATATAAGGCGGTTGAAGGTTTTCCTGGACGCTACATAGCTCGAGACTTTCCACCTGTAGCTTGGACCGGATCTCTTTCTCTGCTAGAAATTCCAGGCCACGCAATACTAGTAGCAAATACGTCGAGATGTCTGCCATTGGTACAAAAGACAAGTTAATTGCTAATATCACATCAAGAAGTCGAAGTATGTTCTGGTCGACGGTAGAATCGCTCATGCCACTACTGTTTGCGCGAGGTCGAAAATGCTGAGCAACGAGCTATTCCAATCAAATCGTTTTATAGAGCTTAGAACACCATCAAATTGAGTCTCCATCCTTCTTTTCCTAAACATTTCGTAGGTCATCTAAAACGACATGCTCCGTCATTGTCCGATCAGCGGCAACTCGAAAGAGCAAAGTTCGGTTAATATTCAGTGCATTCTGCGGTCAGTTTGAGTAAAACTAGCGCTCGGAAACGGTCAGTTCGTGGATCATTGATATGATCAAAGTGTCGACAAGGAAGAAGTAGATCCAGAAGAGCCGGGACTTGTCGAAACTGGCGACGATTTGGTGACATTTCTAATTCAGGAAATGGCGCGGACGAGCGCCGAGATGCCAGCAATGTTGACGTCTCGACGCGTAGACGTGTCCAAAGAGACGCTAGGTGAACACACTAACATGCACATTGCTCGGCATTTAGGGCTTTAAGAGAGTTAATTGATGCCTGCAGCGCTTTTGGTATTGAAATGTTTGTAAATGTAAAAGTGCCTTTGTCGTTAAAAGATTATACTGAGCACGTTGAGCATGCCATGCTGCCATTTGGATTTCTGTCAGATGACAGACGACTGTACAACTGTATAGAAGCAAGCGTTTGAATGAAAGGAGAAAATGATGAAAGGAATTCATCAGCGGTTACAACCCTCTTTAAAGATCTTAAGTGATGGCTTGGAATGCGGTAAAAGGCAATAATCTCCGCCGTGTCGAGACATTAGCTCGTCATCAATGCGTGAGAGTTGATAACAAGATATTGACGACTCGCTCAAAATGTAAAATTATTGAAACGATAACACCATTTGCCAAATTTTTGCGGGTGCTCTTTTCTATTGGCACCATGTCGTTTCTAAAAATTTCGCAAAATTTTCAAACCAGCGGCTCCTCGTATCCAATAGCAATCTGTAAAGCTTTTCGTAACGAATGTTAGCTTGGTGACTGAGAAAAGTTTTTTTTTGATAACAATAAAAATTGAAGCGCAGTTTTCTGCCGATATTCTTATCAAGCTTGATCTGAGTTACTTACTTCTTTGGAGAAATTCAAGGATGAAGCTTGACAGTTTAAGTATTACGATCGAGAAACGAACAGCATGAAGCAGAGCACGATTTATGATAAAAGTGTGATTGTTAATATTAACAATTCGTTGCAAAAGGCACTTATTGTTAGAGCGAGTCAATGTGTCAAATAATCTTGAAATGCGGACACACTGAAAGTAGACATGTTAAAAGAAGCAGAGTACCACGTATGGCTGTCATCATCATTAAACATACATATACAAATGCTGTATGGCAAAGCAGACACCCCGCAATTTGATCAGTAGCACAGTAAATACTGCGGTCAGAGTATTCAGCTCCAATTGTTCAAACCTTAAGACTCACCAAGTCGTTTCTGATCGACGCATCGTTATTCCTTAAATTATCAATACTATCGAGCATTTTTCTGTGGACGCGTCTATTTCGTTGATCGATTTTTTTTAATCTGCCTTAGTTTAGTTAAAAGAGCAGCGACAACTGACAGCAAATATGTCGCTTTATATACCGATCTTCTACGTGTGTCAATTTTGTTCAGCAAATTCGCAGGCCCACCAACTTTTATACATTTACAGAGCTTGTCTTCAGATTATGACGAGTGATGCGCTGCTGTTCGTTGCAGGAAGTGGAGATACTAGGAGTTTAAGGGGTGTGCTGCCAAGAGGTATCATGAATCGAATGTTTGTAAAAGCTTACAGAATGTTTGGAAGATGCATTTGTTCTGGATCGATGGTGCCGGATTAATGGCATTCTCGTCACTCGATGACGAGTCAGTTGGTGGCTGAATATTCGAATATTTACTCTTACCGGATGCACCAAACGATCACTCAAAAAGTAAAGTCCGACAGTCTGGAACTTTCAAATCTTCATCGGCCTCCGAACGGACTAGGATAATGGATATAAACAAAATTCTCCTCATCGCACGCAAGATTTACATGTCAATCACTGAGTCATTGAATTAACACAAAGAATTTTTGAGGATCAAAAACATCAAGCCTTTTTTTCTTTCCAATGCAGCGACTCAGCCATAGATTCTACCAGTGAGCCCAGAGATTTGTACAAAATTTGTTCTGTGCCAAAGTCGAATATAAGCTATGATTAATAATATATTATGCCAAAAATAGTGTAGTCTTCCTAATTCTATTTACCTGATTGCGCCTTGCCACCTGCAAGTAATGGCGATTACATAAAGGTACCTGCAAAAAGAGATTGCAGATTGACAATTGAGCAAATTAGAGTAACTTTTAACTTATAACTACGCTTTCGAGCACGTTGATTGGCAGCAAGTCTGTTTTCTAACTTCCCCCTACATGTAGCCATTTTGCCATCCGTGATGCACAGCCAGCGGCAGCGGCGTCTCGCGCCCGATTTAGCGTACGCTTCTCAAGCAGCTCGATGGAAAAACGGATTTAAGCCGTCCCCGCAACAGCAGATATCCCAGCAGCAAACGGACCTCGAAAATGCGCTTGTTTCGGAGCTTTGTTCGTCGGTCGGGTCCTCATCTTTTCCACCTCGCGAGGTGTTGCAAAAGCTTTTGCGGTATTTGCATACACTGGACCATGATGTTCGTATAGTCTTTTCACATATACATTACAAATAGTCCTAATTAACACGTATATACTCAATTTAATTCTAGTACATCTGCGAGCTGCTCGATGATAAATTTGAGAACCCGCTGTGGCAAGTGAAGGCAAAAGCGCTGTCTGTACTCAGCGCACTATTAAGCAGTGCTGATGCCGAGTTTTATATTCAGTATTACAGTGGACGTTTGGACTTGCTTGAAAATATGCGGAACGCTGGAAAAGACATGCTGCGTAAACGGGCTGAAAAAGTCTACATTTTGTTAAGAGATCACGTGCCATCAAATAAGGAAACTCCATTGGAACTGATGCAAAGAATGCAGGAAGAAGAGGTTGAAGGATCTGAGGCGAGTGAGTCACCAGAAAAACACACTCTGATTCACACATCGCCCATTGGAACGTCGCACCAGACACCGCACGACTTGATGATGGATGTAAACGACTCACCACGCAGCAATAGCGCACCGCTACTGAATCTTGTGGCCCATGAAAAATCAGCTCTTAGTTTTTCAGCACAAGCAAGCCCACAAGAGTATCCACCAGCCGTGATGGCAGCTGAGCCTCTGACTCCTCCCGTTGGGAACTCAGCATTTGGCTTTCTATCTCTAAATGGCGGAGAAATTGACGTGCCGATCAATCAAAAATTGGACGTAGACACACCAGTTCTTAGCACGCCGCACTTACCATTGGAGGCGTCCGGATTTAGTTTTATGAAGCAGACATCCCCGGCGTCGGCGACTGCAGAACCGTCTGCCTTTGCATTCGTTAGTGACCAGCAACAGCAGGCTCAGCCTTATAATGTGGGGTTGAATGTTGCACCGACGCAAACACCTCGTCTAACAGTTTTCGATACACTACCTGAGCTAAGGATGCTGCGCTTACCCCTGCAAAATGAGCTAAAGAAACAAGAAGAAGTAGAAGAACAAAAGATTATCGATCCGATTCATGATGCCTTCGAAGGCATGGACGCAAATGATCGCGCTCAAGCATTGAAAGATTTTGATGCGTACAAACCAACGTCTAACATAGTGCATGGAAGTTGCGACAGTGCAGGGCTCGAAACTGTACAATCTACTGAACCGTTGCGAGAAGTGATACTAGAGATCGAACTTCCACCTGGACCCATGGGCGTGATGCTGGACCGTACTATACTCGATATGACTGTAATCGAACGCTTTGTACCTTTGCCCCGTGGCGGTCGAGGGTATCTTGAATTACACCCAGCCATCTGCCCTGGTTGTGCATTGATCAGCATTAACTCGATATACGTAGAAAATAAGGGTCTAGCCGAGGTGGGTCCCATCCTTGGGTCGCTAATCGATGCGCCAAAATTACTGCGCTTCAAAAAGCTCATGACTCAAGGTAGGACGGCAAACCCTTCGACACTTGAAGTACCATACATTCCTCCTCCACTGGAAGACGTGAAAACTATTAGTGCAGAAAAAGAGCACAATGATGTTGCTCAGCTGGAGTACGAAGACATTAACACACCAGAAAACTCAAACGGCGAGGCGTTGATGACTCGGCTGAATGGATTTAATAGCAACTTAGCTAATATTGAGATAAAATTGAAGGAATTGATTCGCCATGAGCATAGTGGACAGCCTGTTGCGGACCGCCGCAACCAACTTGCACAGCTTCACGGTACGGTGGAGAAAATTCAGACGCAAGGCATCGACTCGGTCATTATCGGGGAGCGCCGGCCGCATAATTACGAGGAGATTAAACGGTTTCGGTCAACACTTGTCCGCAGAGCAGACGATCTGGCTCGGCTGATTCAGAACACTCTAAGTCAAAACTGTGATCCGCCGGACAGTACGGTCGCGGGATCATTTGAAGAGAAACACCCCGTATCAGCATTTGCCTTTGTAAGAGGTGACTCGAATAGCACTGTGAACGATCCGCCTCTCGGTATCTCTCAGCTTCGTGGTGAATCAAGCTTTCAATTCCTCAACGCCAATGCCAATCCTCAGGTTGCTGATATTCATGGTGGAAATGTTATTCTACCGCAATCCGCCCAAGCAGACAGCTCATATGGCTTCAGCTTTCTTCGTGACGGCGCACAACTTCAAATGGCGGCAGCTGTAGCAGCTCCGCAAAGCTTCAGTCAAGCGCCGACAAGTCCATCGTCTAGTTTTGGCATAATAACCGAAAATGCAAATTCGTCGATGGACGCTGTTACAAACGTGTTTGCTGGACTTAATGTGAAGGAGAGCACACATCATCAGCTTCCAATATTCGCTGGACTAAGCTTGAAGGATGACATGCAACCAGATTTCGTTAGACCAACGCTGTACGACACTTTGACGAAGAGCAGCCACGGCAGACCCATGGGTCTTCGTGATTTGGAAGCTTCACTGCGCTCTACAGCAGCCTCTACTCAACCTGCTTTGGGTGCCCAGTCGAATGGCCAGACTTTAATCACTACTGAGCCAACACAGTCTTCCTTTGCCTTCATATCTACTGCAAATGCCGCAGGGTTTGAGAGTAGCTCATCAACCACACAGCCGTCGTCACCAACTGCATTTGGATTTCTGCGGGGCAGTAATTCGTCGTCCACAACACCAACCGTCGCTTCCTCGACCGTTTCTCAGTCTCAATCTTTGCAAGAAACCGAGCCGTCCATGTTCTCATTCATCTCAGATTGATCATGGACGTACCAAGAAGAAGATAACAATAGTGAGATATTGATTGTATATGTAGAATGCAATTGGTAGCGTATATCTTCAATTCTGCGTGTTTTCAAAATCTATTGAGCACAGGTGATTGGACTAAAGTCGGATTTACCCCCCCACCACAAAGTGCAGAGTTGTAAAATGGAGCCGGCAGAGCGCACTTACAGGGGCTTGTCGGACGCTAAAACGCGTGTGGACCAGGCCACACAAGAGGACGCGTCATTTCCAGATCTTGCTGACCAGCTCAATTCGCAGTCTGAGCCGCAAAACTATTTTTTAGAGCCGTATGCATCCCAGTGGACGCCTCAGGTGGCCAAAAAAGGCTCAGTAATCTCGCTTCCCGGCGTGGTAGCTGCTGCATTGGATGATGCTAAAACAATGTCATTATCTGGTCTACTGACCGAAATTCGCTCGGCCTGGACGTCTGTGGACGCTCGACTTTTTCTATGGAGCTATGCTCAGCGAGGTCGATTCGCAGCCAAGGAATTCGACCAGGCCATTGTAGCAGTGGGACTCGTTACCCGACCAGCAACTGGTGTCTTCACATCTAAAGTTCATCACGTGTTAGTAGTAGCCACTACTGTAGAGGTTATTCTCTTGGCTGTCGTGACTGACGAGGCACAGTCGGAGCCCGTAGGGTTCAAGCTACAAAGGACGAAGCTCAGTGTCAGTACTGACAAGTGCGTTGTCCGTAAAATCGTGACTACACGAAGCGGCCGCATTTTCTTCGGTGGCTCTGACGGCACACTCTACGAGTTTTTGTACGCACCTGAGCAAAAAGCTGCGGCCGACCGCAATTCATTGCTAGGAGCAGCATTAAACAATGTACCGGGAGTTGGAATGTCGGAAGGGTGTCGGAAAGTGGCGCATACATTTAGCTATGCACAATATTTACCGCGGTTCTTGGCTGGTCTGGCCAGTGCACCGGACAAAATTGTGGACATGTGTGTAGACCACGTGCGCCACATTCTCTACATCTTGCACGACGACGCGCAAGTAACTGTCTTTGATCTTGGAGTCAATGGAGACGAGTGTAAGGCTGTGTGTGCTGTGAATTTGCTGGCCGACGGCGCCAAGTATGCGCGTGAGAATCGTCGTACACGAGTTTCCTGCCCGGACGAGCGACTTTTCCAGCCAGCTGTGACCGGATCGTCAAGCTCTTT
>NW_020187129.1:617922-651902 GCF_900000015.1 Plasmopara halstedii | reverse complement strand
CTAAGGACCTAAAATATATTCACTTCACATTTTGCGCTCTACTGCGCACAACTCAACACTTATTTTAAGAATACAGCACCGTTGATATCATGCTAGCGGCGTTTTTGACCAGAATAATATTTGAAAAAATCGTACCTACTCATTAACTGAACGAAGGACTCCCAATCGCTATGGAATCATCCCGTTTCAGCAGTGTAACCATATTCTTCAGCTGAATAAAAGGACCTATCGCGTTGGAGTATAGATTTTTTCAAATATTATTCTGGTCAAAACCGCCGCTAGCACGATATCAACGGTGCTGCAGATACGGCGATTGTAGTCATCAAACGTTGCAGCCGAGCTGTACATAATTAAATCCGGGATTATTATAGTCAGACTTTCATGGGAGTTTTTGTTTGATTTAATTTGTTTTAAATGCTGTGTAATTTCAATAACCTCTACTGGACGTATTTATATTTGACTATAAAATTGTTCTTGATTCAAGATTAGTTTACTATAGATTCAAAAGTGCTGAATGAAGTCTCGCGTTACTTTTGAGGTACGATGTTGCGACTTTATTTCTATTTAGGTGCATAAGATTGACTCTACTTATACAGCAACGAGCTCAAAAAAGTGCTGAGTGCAAGGCAGGGTGACCCCACTTTCAGGTTAAAGTGCTCAAATCCCTCAAAGGAGAAGCTTAGTAACACGGTTTCTAGGGGTCAACGTGAATTGCCGATCCAGTATCTAGGTTTCCTCGACTTTTTTATGGTTTACAAATCAGTTCTAACATAAGTACGGTAGAGTAATTTGGTGTACATTTAGCAACCTCTAGTAGGGACATCATCCCCTTTTTCACTTCGGATATTATCATTAAAACAACAGAACATAAAGCTCCTGATCAAATTATATGATATATGGCTTGAACGGTCTTTGCCGCTACGTTTCCAGAATAATGAATTTTAAAGACGTTTATAACTTTTTTTGCAGATAAAAATGCATTGCAATTATTACTTGATATTGAGAACTAAACCAGGTGATTAAAACAACTTTTGTAAAAATATTCTTGCCTTTATGAGACAAAATACCGGTTGCTTTTAAATGCATCAGATCTGGTGATAAGTATTGATTTTGAAAAGTATTTACCAAGACATTTTTTTATGTTCGTTTGGAAACGTCTCAAATTCCCTTGCTTCACTAAATTTATTAAACTGCAGGAACACGAGAATGAGAAGAGTTTGCAAAAAATAATATGATTTTTTTTATTTTGAGATGATCTTAATTAAGGGAAAGATACAGTGAGTCTGCTTAACCCCATAATTGAAATCTGGTCTTGCTCCCGCACTAGACGTATTTATGCGATTTCTGAAAATAACTCTACAGCATAGCTGACGTTGGAATGATGTGCAAGACCAAGTTTACAGTAACGTGTCTTCACCACCAGATGCATCAAATTAGGTTACTTGTAACATAACATAATATTCTTTTTGTCGTGAAAGAGAAATCAATGACTCTTCATATGCCTTTGTACGCAATGTTACTCTTTCATAACTTAGTTTTAATCAGTTAGTCGATCATTTTCTAATTTTATTTTCATGTCTGTGTAATGTTTTGCATCGAAATGCCGTACTCGAAGCGAAATGCTAATAGGCGATATTTGGATTTGATCTACTTAATATTATCAAGGTTAATCTCCTTCACCCCAATGATGTCCTCATTCGCTATCGTGTGTGTCGCAAAGCAAAGCGCTCGCATTTTGTGCGTGAATAATCCGACAATGTTGAAGTTTAAATCTGCACACCGTCGACTTCTGGAAGTATATACCTCGCAATTGCAAATTGGCCAGCAACACCAGTGAAGTTATTGCTGAATAGGTTTTGATGCTAGATTTTATGCGAAGCTCCAAAAAAGTATTGGGCATCGTCGTGGCATCTCGCTTGTTTAGTGATACTTTTGAAGAGGTGAAGTCTTATACTGGTCGCGTCCCGAAGGTTCTCTTCTCGGGTTGTCGACAGCCGTGCAAATGTTTCAAAACAGAGAAGCTTCTGAATCATGTCGATGCCATTTGATAAACTGAATTTGTATTCGGTGTCAGCGATGATATTGAACATTCATGAGTTGCGGGTGATACACTTGTGAATAGTGAGATTACAATTAGCTATGCCGCCGAATTTGTTTGAATGGCCGCATCACCTAGGTCTATGGAGCAATTTCTTTCGTATACACTTCATCGAGTTAGCGCTTCACCTCACGTCTGCCGATAACTATAATCGCGTTGTCAATTTGGCTTGCTAGAAGTACCTCCGCCAAATTGGATTCGGGAGCATCACCTGCAGCCCTCGTGCTGTTCGAAATGGTAGCGCTGATCCGCCTTCACCGAGCACAATTTTCAATCCGTCGCTGTCCTCTTCCGGCCCCAGAACCTGACATTGCTGAAGGCTTATGCCACCTGTCCCCTTTGGGTGCAGTCGGAGATAGTTAAGTTTACTCCGGGAAGCACGACATCAGGACGATGAGGTCTGCCTAGGTCTGGGTGATAACGGGCCCCATTTTAACTGAAGAAGGTACTTGAGTTACTTGAGCAGGGGTTGCTAAATTAGAAAGTCAGATTGTCGGGCAGGTAGCCGGGCTATTTTTCGATAATTTGCTAACTTTGATCGTCAAATAACAGTCCCAAATTGTTCTATCACTTGGTTTTCTGTACACTAATGATACCCCGAAATGTCTAAGCTGATTTCAAAATACAAGTTGCAGTTGAACTAAGCAAAGATAATTGTCAATGCGGAACAAATGCTTTTTATCTTTGATAGCTTTCCGTTCGTCAAGCAGTGCATTATTTCGATCAAAGCGATGTAGAGCCTTATTGATCAAACGAGTGAGAACGGAGCAACATGCTGAAGTAACTGCCGCAATTCATGTGCACAGTCAGAGGACAATCAAAATTCTGTCTTGATTGCATTGCAGCCTTTTGTGGCAGCATTTGGAATGGTCTGGATCTCAGAACCGCGAGTGTACCGGTGAATGATGGAACACTGCAAGTGCTATCAGATAAAGAGCAAAATGTTGTGCAAGCGCGTATCAAGCTTGAAACGAACATAATCTGCATACTGTTGGCGCTTTGTGAGTTTTCAATCATCAAGTGAACTTGTTTGGAGACTTGTATCTCTACACAATGCACAGAGGCGCTGTTCGCTGAATCGCCAGCAGCATGCACACTCGTCATGTGAATTGAGGAATCGTACTCGCTCGTGGCTCTTTTGACAATAGCAAGACGAGCTGAAGCGCACCGATACTCGTCACTTTCTAAATCTTCTCGATCGAATCAAATTATAGTCTACTTTACTGTCACGAGTGCTAATTAATGGGACCCAAACGCAATGCACTTTTTCAATGTCACGCTTTACAAATATGCTCGATTTGGAATATGATACATTTACAGTATAAGTGATGGCTGACAAAGCCAGGTAAACGGAAGGAGAACGCAAAGAAAAGTGTGACTATACTTACGCTCAAAGCAGAGGTTTATTTGAGCAAAGCGCAAGCCGAACATTAGAAATACAGCGTTTAAATCGTTCGAGGATATAAAAATTTGAAGAATCACATCTGCCAAAACGTGTAGCACTCAAGACAAGATTGGCGTTTCTCTGGTAACGCCAGTATCGGTGCATAAAGGAGGCTGTCTTTGACCCTGTGAAAAGCCTCCCGATGCTTGTTGTCCTGACGCCATTTCTTATCCTTCTAAATGAGATTAGACAATGGCGTTATTCCCGCATAGTTTGCGCTATAATTTCGCAAGTGGTTGGCGAGGCCAAGCCACTTGCGCGAGTCTTTTTCGTTTTCTTGGAACCGGCCAGTCCACAATGGCCTTGACCTTAGCGGAATACGCTTTAGGGCCACGTTTCCCAATGGAGCACCTTAAGAATAGAATTTCTTCCGAGCATCAAGATTCATTATGTGATCAATTCGCCGTATATGCACTTATCGGCATTAGCATACAGCTTATTCGTGCGCATGCACTCAAACACCGCTCTACAATGGACGATGTGGCTTCCCACGTCTGTCCTCCCGCGTCCGGCACGACTGTGGACGAAGATGTTATCAAAGTGTGGCTGTGCCTACATTTGATTGTGGCCTAAACAATTGCGTCACAAGACGATTCAATGTTGCTGGTGCATTTGACAGCCCTTATGACATCACCAGCCACTCCCAGAGCATCCCGCTCAGAGTACCCACCGCTTTCAGCGGAATATCACTCGCCCTCATGAGAAATTGGTAATACCCATCGACCGAGTCGAGTTAAATGTACTTCGTACACCCCACCATGTTGCTCTATAGAACATCCTATCTAGGAATCGGCGTCTGTGCCGAAATGGTGGCAGCGTTGAGCTTATTATAAGCGTGAACGATACGCCACTTGCCATTCGGCTTCCGGTTTCCGGACAAAAAACGTGGGTTCAAATGGGAAGACTTGCTCTCAAGCACCATTCCTGCGTCGTGCTTCGCACTGGAGAAGGTGCCAATGACGTCGCACTGCTCCTTAAGAAGAGGCCATTGGCGTGCTAAGCAGTATTTGGTTCACGGGACCAGATTGATCTCATGACGCACACCTCGGTCCGGAGGAAGGATTGATCGCGATTTTTGGGGGACGGCGTCATGAAATTTCTTCTCCGATGGGTAGTACGAATTCGAGGGATTCAAAGATTCAATTTGTGTGTTTTGCACCTTCATTGTTATCTCCAGGATAGCTTCATCCAGAAGCGACGATGAGTTATTTTCTTCTTCCAGTGGTTTAATGGCGACTTCGGCTAAGTCGCCTGCCTTTAAGGCACTGCCAAACGTTTCGAAGGATATCTCGTCCAGCTCAAGATAAGCATCCACGGCAGGAATCGCCTCGAGGGTGACGTCGCTGCCCGTTGTACCGTTGACAAGGGTGTTTCGCTGTGCGCGATCGTCTAGGTAGACACATTCTGGGTTAGGGTCGACGCCCTTCGTCCTGCAGCTAGCATCCGGCGTCGGTGTCACCTCTCCACAGATGTTTTACGTCTCGGCGAGACCAGTGGGAACACGCACAGCGTAGTCCAGTGTTAGCCCCTTTTCCTGCTCCATCGGAGCTCGAATGTTATTAACAACATCCGACAAAGAGCTGTTAGTTTTGAAGTCTTCTTCCAGTGGATAACGTGCCACCCCGCGCGCATCTGAAGAGCCTTGTCCAAGATTCCCCGGACCTCGTCCGACCATAGCACTCATGGCATGCAGCGACTGCTTGGAGACGTGAGCAGTACTAAGTGAATTATGTGCCACCCCACCTGCATCACTGGGGCTTTGCCCTCGATGTCTTGGCCTTTGGGTGAGTATGAATCCGCTTCTGCTAGAAAGCAAAAAATTATTTGGTGCGGGCACGGTGAGCGTGCTGAAAATCGGAATATCCACCGAAGGTGTATCGGACCGAAGTCCCGAGCATAGGTCGCGGGCTGAACGTTTAGTGGCACGTAGCCCACTAAGTACTGTTCAAGTATCAAAGCAGTTGCTACATACCAAGAGTTGAAAGGTCGGTAAAGCCCCACCAGAGACGTACACGTAGCGCCTAAGGTATTCGACCTCCAGTCGATCCATGGCTCATTATTTTTCCAACCATGTCATCACAAGGATGGTCATACCTTGACTCCAAGTTTAAGACTATGCAGAGTTCCACGCTATCAAAGTCAAGAAACTTGAAAGCGAGGTCCACAGGGAGCTTCGGCACCGTGACCCGTGTCCCCGTCGCTAAGCGAACAGTGACGATGTCACTCAACCGCGCTTTAATCGCCTCAGCAGACGGCTGACTTCCTTTCATCGTGGAGCATCAAGCATAATTGCCAAACGACCAGAAATCGAACAGGGTCGTCCATGGCTTCTCACTGCTCTCCACTATCGGTTTCACGACTAGCAAGCCCGGCTTGCATACTTGTTCCATGTTCAAGCGCACGGGGCTCTTCGAAGGTGGTCCCTGCTGGTCTTTAGCCCATTGAGGCTGAACAGAACTCGTTTTTTCGGTAGGCCGCCCAGGTGCTATCGTTTTCCTACGACGAAGGAAAATACTGGTGAGAAGCGGGGCGTCGGTTTGATGAACCTTGATGCGCCATGCGCAGGAGACAACCATCCAAAGATGACGGGGGTCTCCACAGACAAAACACCGTCGGGTGTTCGATCGCTGCTCGGCAGCTCGGAGCTCTGCCTCTTCTTTCTCAGCATAGCTGAGATCCATCGGATCAGGCCCGCTCGACGAGCTGCTAGGGTGCACATACTAACCAAGTGCCAAACTAAAATTTAATTCGGTATGCAATGCCACATTCACTGCTTATTCAAACGAAGACAGGTGCACACGGAAGACTTCCATTCTGGCCACACCAGTGCGGAAGCCCTCCATAAGAACGTTCACTGTGACCGCCTCGGGAAGAGGATCGGCTACCATATGGCACTGAGAGCGGATCAAGTCCACCATTTCCTTCTTGCCCTGTCGTGTGGCAAGGAAGCGCGATCGCACGCGATATGCCTGGTTAGGCGGTGTGAACATTCGTGAAAGCTGCAGCTTCAGCTTCTTTTAGGAGAAAAACGCTGCTTTGACCGAAGTACCGCACGTAAGTGCCCATTCTCGCGCTCGACCGTCGAGCTTGGAGATAGCTAGCGCCACGCGCTGTGATAGGTCTGGAGCTTGGAGGATGCCATAGCCATCTCGACCTCCCTCGCCCAGAGCAGGAGATTCTCTTCATTCTTGCCCTCGAAGGTCTTAACACTCACCAATGGCGACTTAGGTTGGGAGGAGTCGTCCGTCGCCGACGGTGGCGTCATGGTTGCAGTCGCCGCCGAAATTTTTTGCTGCAGGTGCTCTAGTAGAGCATTTTCATAGCTTGTAAATGCCTCTAGGCGCCCGCTGATCGCTTCAGGTCCTTGTGAAGCGAGGTGTTGCACACCCTCAGGGCCGAGCGGGGATATCAGCTTATGAAGCTCGTCCTGCATGCCCTGGGGCGAATAGGAGAACTGCACCATCCTCGCAGAGGGTCAGTCGTGACGACTCAGGCGTGAATTGACCAACGAAGTGCTATCAAGTGCTGCGGGGCTGCCGTAGCTCTTTGATTAGAGAAAGTTTACTTAGATCACCGACCTCACCTTCTATATTGGAATCAGTACGAGTGTAGCGGATTGCAATCCGCTACCTCCAAGAGTATATAAAACCTTATCTCAAGGCAAATGTACTCTCCTGTTCAAAATTGAAACTGTATTTATTTGTTTATTTGTGTAATCTAAAGGCTTTCTTATCTCAATAGTATAATTTCTGTTCTTGTTGTTTAAGGTTAGCCACACCATTGTTCGGTCACAGCATCTTGTGTAACCCACGCCAATGTGTAAATAATCACATTACAATGTGACCCACACCATTGTGTTATCACACCATCCCGTTGGTTTATTGTATTGTACTTAGATATATAGTTGAAATCTTTGAAGCGACGCCGAATTTCAAACTTTGAGCTAAAACTGAAAACCTTAAGTTTGTTCGGAATGGTGTTCCGCCGCCGAATGAGTCCGCTCGATGAAATGAAGAGTCTGCAGATGTTGAGTAAGCGAGACCCAGAATCTGCAGCAAACTTGGTGGCCAATGGAAAATTTCTTGTCAATATTGTCCGCGATGGAAATCTACGTGCTTTGATGTGTGCAGTCGAACAACTTCAAGAGGTAAATAGTCGCAAAGCTAAAAACTATGTTTTGTCTTTGTGGCAGTCTTATGTGATTGACTTTTGATTCAAAAGGGTCAAGTGTTAACATTTTATGCCGTGCGAATGTTTCGGGAAGCTTGCGCAATAAAAAGACTAGACATTCTCCATTACATGCTACAGAATGGCTTCGACCTTCAGCAAAGCTACATGTGGGACACCTTGCATAGTATAATCGAAACTGTTGACAGCAATCACAGCGCCGAGCTTGTACAACCTCTCATCCGATTTTTGTTGAATGCTGGCATTGATGTCAACTGGCAAAGGAAATCCGATCTGTTTACAGCTTTACACGTTGCATGCTGCAAAAATCTGTACTCCATTTCGTATCTACTTGTCATATATGGTGCTGATGTGAACGCAGTTGCGGCGGTGAGAATTTGATTGTCTTACTCATTATAATTTTACTGATACAACCTTTTTCGGAATAAAAGGACGATGCCATGCCACTGTCATGCGTGAAAAATATTGAAAAAGTCACTGAAGCTGAGCGAACGCAGATGGAATTGCTCAAGCATTTTCTATTGAAACGTCAAGCGCGTACAAGCTGGAGAAAGCAAAATTGTCCAACAACAGCAATCAATGTCAGCTCCTTAAACGAAGCTGTAGGTTTATTTAGTCCAAAATCTCGGCACACTCCTGCAACGATGATCAATCGACCAATTCTTAGCTTTTCCAGTAGCTTTGGCATTCAGAGCAGCGTCGAGGAATCAATCGATGATCAGAATCAACCTGGTCTTGTCTTCGACACAACAGACAGTTATTAAAACAGTAATAGCAAGAGATGACGATTGGATAAATCACCGAAATAGTACATAGTGTTTCGTAATCTCTTAAGAAAATGTCCTGCAGCCTTATCGAGGCTAAGTTTCAATTGCTGGATCGAGCTATTGAGATGCTCTCCATTTCAATGAACCGTATATCACCTCGAATAGCATCGTCCGAAGAGCTACGTAAACTTGTGGCGGCACAGAAGCTTGCTTCACCTAAGAAACCTATTCAAGATGGAGCGAAAACAACATCTGACAGAGTCTATTCTTGCATTGAGAACAATAAGAATCAGCGAGAAAAAAATATTTTCGAAAAGAAAGCGAAAAACTGTCAGTCGAAACCAAGAGATTTGAATGGAAGAAGAGACAGAAGTCAAGGCTCAAACAATCTCAAATGGATCGATTTAAACCAAAAAGACTCGAAAAAGCCATCTACAAGAAAAGATTTTGACTTCGTAGAAATGGGAGAAAGAATTAAACGATTAAGTCATGAGGTGAAGCCTGAGTCACACTTAAATAGCAAGTGCAGTGAATGAGATTGTGATTAACTTTGCATGTTTTAGGTGCCCCGATCAAATTTGCTTGATCAAGATAGAAAATATGGACAAGGTTTGAGTTTGCTTGAAAAGCGAATTTCGAACCAGAAGAATGACGATGATAGAAATGATTCAGGTATTCTATTCGATTAGTCTGATAAGCTCGATTCTGGATAATCTTGCTATTGCTGTTAGTATCCTTTCGTGCTACTTCTCACAGCGCTCGACCTCCAGCTAAAAGATCAATCGGATACCACTTTAGAAAAAATGAAACTTTTCTAGCGACTAGATGCCGGTCAGCGGCGATGTGTACCCCTTCGACACACCAATCAGAAAACTATTTTATTCCTACAGCCTCCAGATTTGCCACGACCGAATTTACATCTCAGCGCGAAAATCATCACCAGCGACCCAGAACTGCCACCGGGGAGTCTTCTGACCATGACCATAAAACTACCACGGCTCGTACAGTGCCGCTAAGACCCGATCATGTAATAATTCCTGGCGAATCGATAAGCCAGAGTCAGTCGAATTTTGGGTCGAGAGTACATGATCCAACCTTTTACATGCTGGAACTTCGGCTTATTCACCCCAGTTGCTTGACCAATTGGCGCTTTCAAGCCTCTTTCACAAACGTGTCGATGATACCATACCAGACAGTATTTCTAGACGATCTCATGGTCAGCATCGTTTTCGGTGTATTCTTTTTCTCGAAGCCCTGCTTATAGTATCTGGTGCATATTTAGACCGATGACGAAAATTGTTTGCTATTTAATAGCATGCAGCCAGGATCGGCCTTATCTCGTCGTTTTAATCCATTCATGTATTTTCCAGGTCTTAATCAACCAAGTGACGTACGTACAATGAATGCGAAAGGATCAAGCACTGATACTTATTTTGTATAGCTTTATGGACACGTTATGAATATCGTCGTGACATCTCTCCATCCTGTCACCTGTATCGTGATCAATACTACGGTACAATTCACCCGTTATCGCGACGAGGCTGTTGTCGAACCGTCAATAAAATTAAATCGAGAACATTTGGAAGCCGAGAAGACTCCAAACGCTAAGGTCCTGATTGTACAGTCTAAACGCAGCAGTTCGGCTCCTTTGCTATCGAGCAGGAGAATTAAGGTGTCATGCTCTCATACGAGAAAGATACCAAGACCACCGTGTCAAAATAAGACCTTTGAAGCCAGCACAGATGGGACGGAAGCGCAGCAATATACTTCTTGGGTTGTCAGCCAGCCGAATGAACTTAGCACTATCGCTGAACCTACTGCGCTGGACAAGGTGACAACACTACGGCTTGTAGAGTCTCGGCCACCTTCTCCAACGACTATTGCTTCAAATACAAAAGAAGCGACATGGTCACTTCAAAAACCGCTTGGCACCATTGATAGTAAGAAGATGCAGCTGCAGCGCCTGCGTGCAAACATTCGGGTAGGTCAGGAGGTCAATCATTTATCATCAATTGAATTTCTGACTCCGTCGAATGTTCAGAAAGAAATGAGCAAACATGTTAGCTTGTAGAGAGTGATGTGGATCACATATATATTATTATTATTTGTGGTCCACAAAGCCGAAAAAACTGCATTTCTTGGAAAGTCGAATAGCGCCATTAAGTGCCCTCTTGTCTCGCAACCTTAAGCGTCTTATTGTCGCATTGCATACGCATTATCTTCCTTTATCGTTTTAGAAGAAAGACACATTCAGAACGCTCGAGGCTTTAATCAATGGAAGGACAAGTGGTGGAGCTAACAGAAGCCGAGCAGGCCCAGCACCAACTGCAAATGGAGCAGCAGCTTAAGGCTTTTTGGGCCAAGCAGCTGCTTGAAATGGAGCAGCTTGAAGTTGGTAGTGAACAAGGTGCTTGTAGAGCACATGGTGATGTGGGTATGTGCATAACTGACATATCTGTGTGGCTTTGTTGCAGATTTTAAAAATCACAACGACCTGCCTCTTGCGCGCATTAAACGCATTATGAAGTCAGACGAAGATGTTCGCATGATAAGTGCTGAAGCGCCTGTATTGTTTGCTAAGGCTTGCGAGATGTTTATTCTTGAGCTGACGCTACGCTCGTGGGGCTACTCGGAAAAGAATAAACGACGGACGCTGCAGAAAGAAGATATCCAAACAGCCATTAGAAACACGGACATTTTTGACTTCCTCGTAGACGTCATTAACTAAGAAGAATGGGCTACCAGTCGTACAGTAATTGCTATGTTTTCATGTAAAGCGATAGTTCTGAACAGCGCTTAATGTAAGAGAGATGAAGAATAAGAACTATAGCTTTAGAGATGGCATTTTACTGCACCTCTTGATTTCAAACTTTACCTTCGCGTTACATTCAACCACGTCATCAATCACCTTCAAGTTAAACCAACTACAATCTTATTGACGCGCAAAATGACATTGTTATATTTCCATATTTTAAGTCCGGCAGCGATCTTGCACCTGAATCAAAGCACTGATCAGGATATTGTGTATGACACCACCTTGAATGACTTTGTTGACTTTCTTCCTGCTTATATTTCCTCCAATAAATTATCCCATATTTTGTAGCAAGCCTTCAGCTGTTTATTTACTTTATTCAATTTCTGTAGTAACATGTTTATCACGGTCTGAAAGTTTTCGAGAAAAGGTAAGACTTACTACAGACAGCACTAAATTCGTTTCGTGCTTAGCATGCTATTGCAGCAATAAAACAAATGTAATTACCTTTTTGGCCGGCCACAAATAAAATTGGATTTTTCTAATAATTTTGCAATAGTGGCCTATGAGAAACTTAAATTACAACTAATGTGCTGCACATCGACTGATGCATCAGATGCTTTGATGCAGAAAGAACTGTCTACTCGTACTTAGTCGTATCATTCACCACTTGAAGTTGCGAGTAAAGTTCTGTTCGCTTGTGTCATTTCTTTATATACAAAGTTCTCCATGTTTCGTAAGACTTTTGTCCGATCTACTCAAACGTTGCGGTCAACCCGCGCATTGTCTACCACATCATCCAAAGATTTAGTTGGTGTCATTGGTTTGGGACAAATGGGTGGTCGCATGGCTGATAATCTTCGTAAACATGGCTACAAACTCGTTGTGTGTGACCCAGAGGCCACTAATGTCCAAAAGCATGTAGACCAAGGTGCCCAAATTGCTGCAAATGCTCGCGAAGTGGCTGAGAAATGCGACACCATCATCACCATGTTGCCATCTACTGCGACTGTTGAAAATGTCTATCTAGGCACTGATGGCGTGCACGAAGCGCTTCGAAGCGACCATTTGTTGTTGGATTCAAGTACGATTGACCCAATCTTTACTAAAACACTAAGCAAAGAGCTGCATAGCCGTGGAGCGACATTCGTAGATGCTCCAGTATCTGGTGGTGTAGCAGGTGCGCAGAATGGAACGCTGACGTTCATGGTCGGTGGTGAACCGGAGGAATTCGAACGTGTCAAGCCGCTGCTTAAAGCAATGGGCAAAAATCTGGTACATTGTGGTGGAAGCTGTGAGAATGAATTAGTTCTTGTATTGGATACGTATTGTTGTACTAACGTGAGGTTATAATCAGCTACTGGACAAATTGCCAAGCTCTGTAATAATTTAGCGCTCGCGATCCAGATGGCGTCGGTTGCAGAGGCGATGAATCTCGGTACGACACTTGGCATTGATCCAAAGGTACTCAAGAACATCATGGACACCTCTACATCCTCATGCTGGTCTACCCTCGTGTAAGTCTCAGTATATTTCCTTGTATAACTTAGTCGGCTAATGGGTTGTCTAATCGTATTGTTGTCATGAAAGCAATCATCCTTACCCAGGATTGATGAAGAATGTGCCGTCATCGAACAATTATGAAGGCGGCTTTGCTATACAACTGCACCGTAAGGATCTAGGACTTGCGATGGATTGCGCTAAGCATGCCGAAGTATCCATTCCCTTGACATGCCAAGTTCACCAGCTTTATAATATGATGGTTTCTGGTGGTCATGGCAAGAAGGACTTTAGCTACTTGCTCCCGTATCTCAAGAATGGTAAATAAAAGCAATAATCGTAGTGCACTTGCAACTGAACGTCGTGTGTAAAAGTATATAAACAATGCTCTCTTGAGAGATAAAGCTACTGCCCTAACGCAGCGTCACGCTCCGTTTGTTTCACCATGTCACCGTCAATTTTAGCTACTTGAGGAATCCGCTTTAATACATTAAGGCGAGCGTCTTCCTTGCTCAAATTTTCGTATATGGGATTTCCTGTGAAAAGCACGTCTCGAAGCTTGGGTAGACTCGCTAATTTATCCAGTTCGTCCCAGCTTTTGATCAGATTATTTGACAGGAAAAGCGTCGTGAGATTCGAAAGTCCTGAAAGTCCATCGAGTGTCGCAATGACGTTGTACGATAGCCAAAGTTCTTCTAATGTATCGACATTATCGTCTAGTTTCTCAATCTTTTTGATTTGATTCCGACCTAATGACAAGATTCGTAGTTTTTTCATGCCTGATAAAGGAATCAAACGGTCAATTGCGTTCGTTGACAGCGACAATTGCCTTCAGTACAAACACCAAATCCATGAGATGTACACAGATACAAGTACTTTAAGAAAAACATACTCGCAATTTTTAAGACTATTAAGCGAGTTATCCAGCTTTACAATTGGGGGCATTTGGCAATACAACTTGATCACACTCGATTCTTCTGCCGTAGTCGCATTCTTAGCTTCCTATATTTTAATAGACCACAATAAGACAGAGAAAAAAAGAATTGAACTGTTGAAATACTTACCCACGCTTTAATGGCTTGTGCGCAGGTTGTCTACATGTCAGAAGTTAGCAAATTCATTAACTGTGCGTCTAACAAATGGTCCTACCATTTTGAGAAAAATCTGAACAAAAGATCGCGACGCTTTAAGTGATTGCTAATTTCTGAGATTTCTATTTGTTTTTAGGTATTGGCGACCGCGATGACACATTAATAACTGGAGCAAGACTTGCCTTGGCAGCTTTCCACTTTGCTTGACCTGCTTGCAGGAACTCAACGTGATACTTGGTGCGTTCAAAGTGATAAATTAAACTTTTCATTCGCTTGTCAAGTTTAGCAAGTATGGGCAATACTTGCGCAATAGGAGCGTTAATTTTCCTACAAAGCAACTCAAGCACATATTCGTACGCTGAATGCGGCGGTGTACGCTGAGAATGATTGTAAATGGGATAAAAGAAGGCATCAATTGTCTTATCTTTGTCGTCAATAGTGTCAGTATTGCTATCTCGAGAGCGTAAACGTTGTAGACGTTTTTCGATCTCTGCATCAGTTTCAGCAAGAATCCCGTCGACGTGAATACCAGGATAAGCAAGCAGAGAATTCCGCTTCAGCTGTAAATTTTGATCTTCGTTGGACAAAAGTGACTCGTCGATTGCTTGTATGCGTTGCAGCTGTTTCACGTGTTCTTGAAAATCATCAGGGATTCCAGATTTGTCAGGATCAATAAAAACTTGCTTGGCGAATTGAATGAATGAGTCGAGATCACGCCGAGATAAATCATATGCGTTGTGTACCGCAGTCACGGGTGGTGCTTTATTTCTCTTCTCTCGCTCTTCTTTGTCATTGTCTTGTTGGTCCCGCTCGTAAATCCACTCGTGCCAGTTCGCACACATTTTAATTGCAACAACTAAGTGAGCTACAATACCTAACTCAGTCTGAAGAATTGCATCAACCTTATCCTCTTTTTGAGTATGTGTTAAGCTAAATCTAGGATACCCATCAACCTCAGATTGGAGTAAGAGTGGCAATTCCGTCATTTTACCTTCAACATTTAAGAAACCCGTAATCCATATAAAATGGCGATAGACTTCAGGAGGGAAACCCATTGTAGCGCAAATACGATGAGCTGCAAGTGGTACATTTATTGGAGGAAGACGTAAACCCATGTGGTATTGAAGGTGATGTGCAGAGTATGCAATCTGAACAGTTGTCGCTTTGTGACGTAGCATCAAAGAATGAAAAAAACTGGCAATATACTTCACCGATTCTCGCACGTCGGGTGCGTCCGCACAGCACGTGGCCAGTGAATTATGGTACGGAATGACTCCTGTAGCAACCCAATCTGCAAAATCACTTGGCAATAAGCCCAAATTCAATACGCGCGATGCAATCATTAAGATTCCAATCAAATCCACAATAGAAAACATATTGAGCTCGTCAAAGCGCCGACGTGAAGGTGTTCGAGCTTTTAATTTTTTTCGAGGTTTGTCAAACTTTTCTACGCCATTTTGATGATCCATCTTTTCCTTATCTTCCTCATCATCTCTTTTCTTCTGTCTTTCTGCATCCCATTGCTCCATCAAGTCAAAAGTCACGACTGGGTCCATACTTTTCTCCTCCCTGCTTGTATTGTACATAAAGAATTCGTTATAACAGCGTATAAGTGGTTTTGTACCTTTGACGCCCCAAGTCTTCAAAAATTTAAACCACAACTCTTTCACAACTTTTGGATACTCATCAGCAGGAAATGTACTACTTCCAACGCGTTTGATTAAAGCACGAGACATGAAGTTCAGTACCATTTGAGTAGCAACGATACAGTCGAGCAGCTCTGGTAGCTTCGGTGTATCCTTCTCTTGTACCTCTTTTATCCGCTTTGTATCATGATCCATAAATTCATCAGCATTACGTTTTTTCTTGCGCACGTCGCGGCGCTTGAGCGTCTTAAGTGCCATTGTGATGTCCATACCCATATCTTCGACTTCCTGCGTCTCATTACGCGCCTGTAAAAAACTTTGTGTACCGCATAGATCACACACCATCTCACCAGAATAATTTTCGCTGAAAAACGAGTCGCCTGTGGCACCGCAGTTTTGACATTCTAGCATGATCAAGTCGTCAAAGTTTTCTGGTCTTTTTAGTCCATAGAGAAAAAATATTTGCGAATGAAATAATTTAGTTCACTTTCGTACAAAAGACTAAGTGACTTCTCAATATACCAAGAATAATTGGTATTTGGTATCAATAAAAAATTTGATGTTTTGATGGTGGGGCAGGCTCGCAAAATTTAAGTTTACTCAATATAGACTGCTATTATTATGCAAATAGACGCCAATAATAGCAAAGAATATACTCTTTAAGAAAAATCTGGTCTCAGATCATCCAATTGCTCGTCACGTAATCAACAACTAAGATATCAAATCAAATGCGTTTTAGCACTTTCAGACGTGCAACATCAAATCTGATTACTTTCATCTACCACTTTGGGAGAACACTGCAACGCTGCTTGTTTACACTTTAAGAAAATTAATACTGATATACAACCTAAGAGGTACGTGAAGAAACGCGACCCAAAGATAAAGGAACAAAAGTAGGAGATAAGAATTCTGATGAATCCAAAACCAAATGACATCTGACCGCAGTGGAACCTATATCAGCTGATTGAAATTAATCCCGCCCTTTTTAAGCAGATTGTGTAACGGTCGCCCTTCTGGGTGGTGTGTAACTGCTTGGTAGTCTTGGGCTGCGAAGACGCAAGCGTTGAACTCATGAAGACTGCAAAATAAACAGCGCGAAAAGTATTCTCGATGAAGACAATTTGTTACATGAGTTTGTATTACATAGCTGCGGACGGTAATAACATGGACAGCCTGGCAATTTCCCTTCCGGGCAAGTCTGCATGCGGAGTAACGTTAATGCGTGCTCAAAGTTGCCATCGCAAGGTATGTACTGCTAGGTAGCGTCTGAATCAGCGCGATCACTTTCGTTGAAGATTCAAGTATCTCCGCGAAAAGACAGGCATCAAGAAGCAAGAATCAAAGCAAGTTCAACATTAGCGGTGAGTGGGAGTGTTGAAACACAACGCTGAAAGTGCGTGGATGACGTCGCAAGTATTACGGAAATGTTTACTGTTATTACCATGATTACATAGATTACGGACATAATGGTAGTCATTCATTGGTCTGGATAAATAAGGCAGCTTGTTGAAGCTTCGAGAATGATTCGGACGGATAGGCTTAGATATAGCACAGGGTAGCGAGCTAAGAATCTAAGTATACTCACTTCGGATTTTGCCGACAAACCAACATGCTTACTAGGTTTTCCGGTAAAAGTGCGCGTTATTTCCGAGCGATTTCGTGGCGAACAGAGCTTACTGCGGCAAGTTTAAGCATGTCCTAAAGCCGTCCAATGCTGTGACACCACTTAAGAGGACGAGCGGCAGACTGCTTGATTCGGTAGCGCCCACCAATGTAATATGAAACTTGTTATCCGCCGCTTCTTTGTCCCTAGTGCCTTGGTAAGCATGCCCGCGAGCTGATGCTTTGTGTCGACGTAGTTGATTTAAATCGTTCTGTATTCTAGCATGATATCCCGCATTCTGGGCCGGTGCTATCGCCCCTTGGTTGTCCTTTCAGACTTGCGTTGCACGATTCTGCTTTTTGCCCAGGTCCTTCAACATCACGCGCTTCTACAATACTTCCTGGGTTAACAGGATTAGCGTCATGTACTCGGTTTCTGCTGAACTCAGCGCCACAGCTCATCTAACTTTCAACTTGAACATCATCCGTCCATTACTAATTTTGACCATCCCGCCAGATACAGATCGTCTGTCGTCGATGTTGCTTTCCCAAAATGCTTTAACCATATTCCTCTTTGAAATACAATTTCATGCAGGCGCTTTAACTTCAAGTATCTTATCCCACGAATCGCGGCTCGCCAATGCTGTATTCCAGGATTTCGAGAAATCTTAGTTGTTGCGTAACTACGCAGGCAAGTAGATCATGGATACTAATTTGCATAGCTGTGCGACAGTTTGATTTGTATATTATGGAATTAGATTTTGCAATGTACATAAGACAACCGATGAGAGAGCGAAATGACATTGACTGTATTTCAGTAGCTCTGCATCTGTTCTTGGCGATTGTTCTTTGGGAAGCTTGATATTGGATGCACATGGGTTATCGGTCGTCTTGGCGATCTGCTGGCCGAATTGTTGCGTAGCATCGTCAAAGTAACGTGTTTGCTTGATCATAAGCGTTCCGACTCTCTTGTCGTGATCAATTCCCATCCCCAAGATAAACTTTGCGTCACCAAGCACCTTAATTTTGAAAGCAATCTTGAGGGCAACTTTGACTTCACGGATCTTTGCACGGGTCTTAGGTGCAATTAACATATCGTCCACGTAGAGGCAAACGAAGATGTACCCGCTCTTAGAAAACTTTACATTCATGCACTGATCCGCGTCACAATTTGTAACGAAGACTTCATTAACCGCTCTATTCCAGGCGCTAGCTGCTTGTCTTAACCTGTAGATGGCCTTATCCAGCAAAAAAAATGATCTCCAGTAGTCCTTACTCTAGGCGGTATCTCCATATAGATCCGGTCACTTAGCTCGATATTTCGAAACGCAGTGTCTGCATCCAGCTGTTCCAATTCATATCCGTCTGCGACACATACAGCCAATACAACCCAAATCGAATTCATGTTTACAAGGGAGTACGTTTCTAAAAAATCCACAAACCGCTTTGCATAAAAGCCATGCCGTGTAACAAATGACTCGGCCGTTCTCATCAGGCGTCTTAGCGAAAGCTCATAGACATCCAATCGGACGAGTAGCTCCGCGCGATACAATCGACCAAGTACTGTTTTGTTCATGCGATAGTAATTCAGTCTCCATTGCTGTTCGCCACGCCACTGCCCCATCATTTGCAACTGCTTCAGCGTATGTGTTTGGAATGTCAGAAACCCCGTCGATCCTTGCCGCATACGCCAACACTGCTTCGACAAATAATCCATCTTCGTCAATATTCTCGGGCACTATGGAGACGGGGATATTTTGCTTTTTTTGGTCTTCTTGGTCCAGCTCAACGCCGTCTTCCAGTAATAGAGCTGGATCCCGAACACGCCTTGACCGCTCCGTGCCCGGACGGAACACCCAGCATTCTTCCCAATTATTTGCGGAGAGTGATAATCTGTCAGCTCTTGTCCCGTTGCAATCTGATCTTCGAGTGCTAAAGGCGCTCCAGATTGATATTGCGCTCTGATTCGACCTCGTCCATCTCAATATCTTGCGTAGATTTTCGACACTATTCATAGGGTCGTCTATCACCGGCCGTCGCTCAGCAGGAAAATGGGTCGCTATTTCGTTCATTTTCTTGAAACATGAGTAACTGATCAGTTTTCCGAGCACGATGTGTCGTGAATACCGATATATTTACGTTCGTCAAGCTGAACAGATCGTGTAATCTTGATTTTTGATGATTCCAAATCATAAACACTATACCCTTTGCGTTTTCAGCATATCCAAGAAGCATACACTTATAGCTGTTACGGTCGAGCTTTGTCCTTTTGGCCCTGTCAACGTGAGCATATCCTTGGGACCCGAACACACGCAGGTATTCCATTCGTGCTTTCTGCTTATAACTTACTTCGTATGGCCGCATATCACTTCGTTCAGTATTCACAGATCTATTAATCAAATCGACTGCAGTGCTTACAGCTTCCGCCCACTAAATCATCGACATGCCCTTGTAATGAAGCATGCTACTTGTCTTCTCCATGATAGTGCGATTTAAGCGCTCCGCTACACCGTTTTGCTGGGAACTATAAGGTACAGTCCACTGATACATGATACCATCCCGAAAGCATATAGCTGTAACGTTCTTGTTCACGAGTTCCGTTTCCTTGTCAGAACGAATGCATTTAATTTGCTCTCCCCATTGCTTTCGAAAAATGTCTTATATACGGCGCGCTTTGCGGCAACATCATTTTTTCTTTTCAGGAAGTAAGCAAACACGAAACGTGAAAAGTCATCCACATATGTTAGCACATATCTTGCTTCTCCTTTCGGTACCGTTTACATGTGTCCCATCACGTCCGTGTGATCTAACTCCAAAACACTCGATGTCTTATATATTGATTGTGAAGGAATCGTCGATACGGCCTGCTTACCCTTTATACATCCACTGCACATAGTCTTAATGCCAGGGCGTATAGCTGGCATACCATGCGTGACATGGTGATTTTTGTCCATACCGCTCTCGCTTGAATGCCCCATGCGCTCGTGCCATAGCTCCTATTGACTGTCAGCACCGGCTTACTCCACAAAACACGCTTTCTCAAATTTGCAATCAAGAACGAAAGCTTTGTCGACCTTTTTGCCAAGAGCTAAAGACTTGTTTTTACTCCATAAAATGCATAAAAAATGCAAGCTCTCCAACCGATAGCAGCCGTCTTTCGAGTCCTGGAATGTACAAAACATTTAGCATTTTGATGTTCTTACCGTCCATCCTAGTCAGCTTAACAGTTCCTTACCCAAGTACACACAATTTCTTTCCGTCTGCAATGGTCACATTGATACCCAAAATCGTATCATCAAAATCAAATGGGTCTTCACAATGTGGTTTCTTTTTCATATGCGATGTCGCACCGTGATGGATCATCCATCCATCAATCCGATTTTTGCCAACTGCGAACACCGCGTCTTCATCAATGCCATCGCTTCCGGTTGGGCTCATTTCATGTGTCAGACTCAATTACACTTGAAGCCCTTTCCCTTGAAGCCACCTTTACTCTTCCTTGGACCGTAATCTTTTCGTCCGGGTCCACGATTGCTTCTATATCGCCCACCGCTTCCGTGAACAAGAGAAGCTTTCTCTGTCGTCTCCTCCTTTGCAACCGTTTTTGATCTTTCAACAAATTCTCCTTGAACACGATTTGCTTGATGTCCATGGCATTTTCGACAATCGCCATAATCTGGTCATAATCTGTCTGGTCAGCAGTACCACTGGCTGTCGCGATCCAACAGGCTCTCCAAGCGATTGAAGTCCGACAACAAGTTCGTCAAGCGCATCCAGATGCTTCATCATTGTCGAGCCGCTCTCCATCTTGAACTCATGCAGGCAGCGACACGGTCGAGAAGCGTGGTACGATTTTAGAATTCCCTTAGAATACTCCAAGCGTGCATAGCCGACGACGCAGACCAAATTTTGGTCTGGCGCTGTAGTTCAATACCCTGAACGATGATCCCCAGCGCCTTGGCGTCGTTGAACAGTCATCTCCTCTTCCCTCTTGACGGCTTGAACGTGCACCAACATCCCTTTTCGCGCCAGCGTCATGCGCATGTTAACTCCAAGTGGAAGCAGTTTTCACTGCCTAAGAGGAAAACAGTTCGCTTGGACGTCATAGCTATGAGAATGAAGCGTGCTGAGTAGATTTCTTGGCGCGACTGTTAACGTGTTGGTCTGTTGGTAAAAACCGAAGTGAATATTCTTCCTTCGCTACGCTATGCTATATCTAAGCCTATCCGTCCGGATCATTCTCGAAGCTTCTACAAGCAACCTTATTTATCGAGACCAATGAACGGCTATCATTATGTCCGTAATCTATATTCGTAGTCATAAAAATAATAAAAGCATTATCGTAATACTTGTGACGTCATCCACGTGCTTTCAGCGGTGTATCTCAACAGAACAGCAAGAAGCTACATTATCGTGCTGTGGACGCTGCTAGATCGAGCAGCCTCGTTCCGTTGAGATAATCTCGCAGACCAAATTAAGTCATCTGTATGCAGATCGACTGCGCACAATTCTGAGAGAAATCCATGCGCCGTGATCTCCTAGAGGGCTTTGAACCACCGAGTTCAGGTCGATCTTTATCGTCAACGCTCAACTTCACTAAATCAGATCACCGTGCCGTAATAAAGAAAACGTGACAAGATTCTGGCACGCTGTATCATCCGTTGTGGGAAGCAAGGACACATGCAGTTCAACGCTCGCAGTAGTAAACTGCGCTCGTTTTTCGCACATGATACGCGTCTGAAGTGCAGTGGTGGTGCAAGACGCTAACTCTCGAGGTGCATCCAAGTCACGGACCGTATTTTTGTCACTGAATCAGGATCTTGCCAAGAACGAACTACGCGTGCTCCACATTCCGGTTGAGCTTGCAACTCAGGTCAAATCCGCTTAGCATCGACATCCAGCCTTGCAAGGTGGCTGATTGGGTCACGATGTGCTGCGAGCAGTGCCACATGCCTGAGAGCTCTATTCTATGCACAGCAACGAGCCGACCACTAAGTGTGAGTGCTGCAAGACTTTGGTAACTCACTTTGCTGACCATGTGGAAGCTTAGATCGGAAACGTACTTAATGATTGCGCTGTTGCTGAAACCTGACAAGAAAGGATACCTAAGCACAAGCGTTGATAGTATTGGTGTCTGGACACCAGACAGCTGTGGACAGTCTACGTTTCAACTAAGCACCGTTAACAACAATTTACTGGAAGGAGTGATCTTTGCTTCACAATCTGCTCAAACTCTACCATGTAAGCAAAGAAAATTTGGTCGTCTGCGCAGAACGTTCATATTGTCGTATGGTCGTGTGGTCTGTGCTGAAGCACACGCTGTACAATTCTTGTGTCTGTAACAGGTTGATCAATATTTTGACTATAAGATTAAAGAGCAGCGCAGATACCGGTCGGCTAGTGCAGCGCCGTACGTGGAATATAGTGCTGACTGAGTGTTGCCATTGATCAGCAGATGTGCGTGTAGCTTTGGGAACGAAAGCTGTATCAGGGAGAATCTTTTTCGTTCAAGGTCAACGTGCATCAGCAATTTGACTATGATCTCATAGTCAACGCAATCGAATGCCTTCTACGAGTCTGTATTTAATATAACGCTACTTCGTCGCAGATCAAGACGAAATTCGCAAGGCAACGAAGACACGCCTGTGATGGCTGGTGGGGTGGCCCTCGACAATCTTCTTCAGGTTTCGATGAACAAGTCAAGTGTCACGGTCTGGAGTTGATGCATTCATGTTATATCAGCAAAGTCACCTAAATGGTACAAGCGCGATCAGTTGGCAGACGTCTTTTGCTGCAGTAAAGACCTCTTCTTGCAGCAGAACAACCGCTGATCTATATTTAAAAGCGCAATGCGTCAAAATCAGTCGTCTGTAAAGATTGTCATTATATTGAAACATGTCTGGCACCACTTTGTAGCGCTAAGCAATAAAGTCGTTCATGTCTAGATACGACGTCGCCGTCATGTGCTGGATCACGCTGGCGGATTCTGCTACCGTGAGCTCGGATTCAAGCATTTCGCCGTCAAAGTTCAAGACGAAGTGCAAGATCAAGGCGAGCTGCTCAACGTCGTCGAGCGGAGGCGCCGTGCGAGTCGGACCATCGGGGTCATCCATTTCGACGTTGCATATAGCGGGAGCTTGTGAGAGATCTTCAAGACATCTTTATCTGATGTCATGATTTCTTCGATCGAGATGTGCTGCCAACTTGTATCCACCGAACCGACGAAGTGCTTTACCGAACGCTTCGTGATTCTTCATGAAAATCGAGCGCGGCAGTGTATTGCCTGCATTTGCTCGCCTTCAGTACAGTTTCCTTGTAATTTCATATCGCTTGTCATAGGGCTCATGACCGTCTTTGCCCTTAGACACGCAGCAACGAGCGACGGGTTGGTCCAGCGCAACGGGCATTCAACCGACTCGTCAATCTTTTGGATCCTTTGGAACATGTCGCAGCCATGCCTTGAGACTTATCGACCGCTTCTTTCAGAATTTTCTTTCAGAATTTGACTGGGTTTAGCAGCGCACAAGTGGTCCCAGCGTCATTATTGACCGCAGATACGATTTGCAAGGTGTCAAGTAGGTATTCATCGAGCCTCAAGTACTTCAGTTTGAAGGGCCGCGAACCGGAGCGGAGCAGGACATTGTGTGTGTGATGGTGGCCTGCTCAAGGCAAAGTTGATTTGGCAATTTCGAGTGAGTGAGTCGGCGATCGTGCCTTTGGTGTCGAGTTGGATGTTAAAAGTGGGAAGTAATGTTATCCTATGCATTTAGTATTGCATTATTAAAATACGGTACGATTGTCCGAAATATTCATTTACGCATGTTGTAGCTTTGAAAAATATAGATCGCCTGGTGAGAAACGCTTAAGCAAATATGTGTAGAATTAGCTTATATCAAAGTAATATATAGTAATTTACTCTTGAAATAGCACAGCAAACTGAAATTGTTGGTGACTTTGTAGACTATCGGCTCTGCTTGATATCAGAGCGCACAAATCCAACCTCCTTGGGTTTGTGAACGCGGACTCTGAGAGTCAAAACTTCGTTTGTGTATGGCCAACGGCAACACCGTGTTACTCGAAAGCATTTTTAGTCAATATCACAGCCTAATTGGGGAAACATTGTACCATCTACGAGGATGGAACATCAAATGTTTGAATATCTGCCTCCAAGATACATAGACCAATTGAGGAAGATTTTATCTATTCTGGATCCAAATAGGATCAGAGAATTGGAGGTCAAGGGTCAGAAGCGTTATTCACTTGTTCGGAAGCGCTCATCAGCTTCAAGCTCACAGTAATGGGGCATGTCTGTAACCCATGACTGGTGGAGGAACAAATACGTTCCATCTTGAGATCGCTGAGATTGAGCATCCAGGCGGTTGCGGCCAGAATGCTGTGAGTTTTACGTTTGTATCAGTAAAGTTGTGGTGGCAATGAAATCGATCTTTCTCCACAACCTATCTCCGGGATTGAATATCGCGCGCGTGAATAGGTGCTTACGTGCAAAACTTTCAAAAGCGAGCGTTCCCAAGGTTGAGGTTACAAACGTTGCGGGGATTCGTACTGCTCGATTAGGCAAATCAAAAGCGTTTAAAGCAGCTGTTTATTTGTCGAGGAGGTCGATAACCGAAAGATTATGATAAGGGCTTAAGAACGCTAGTTCCGAAATGCCGTTTGGTCCCAATCGCAGATGCGGCAGCGGTTGCATCTTCATGAAAGATATCCAATCGGATGCTGCTCCCGCCAAAACTTCTTATGTTTACACTTCCTCTTCTGTAACGGGGTTACACGTCCCCTTGTATGACAGGGTGGGTCACACAAGACGGTGTGACCGCACAAAGGTGTGAATTGCACAAGTCAATGTAATCACACAATTGTGTGGCTACACCGTGGGAGGACGGCCAGTGGTTATGCATATAAATTTGGCTTCACTATTTAATCTAAATAGCCTAAAGATTTAGATATAGGTGGCTGTGCCGCAACTGAAACAAAAACATATAGTTTCAATTTGAACGGAAGCGTGTATTTGCCTTGGCTAAGGTTTTCTAATACTCTTGAAGCAGATTGCGATCCGCTACACTCGTACTAGTTTTAGTATAAAAAGGTCCATGACCTTAGTAAGTTTTTTTATACAAAGAGCTACGGCAGTCCCGCTGCATCTTCGGGGAGCAGAGGGCATCGCATGAAATCTGCAGTCCAGCTCCTGTGTTACGAGGGCCTGAATAGTGAATACTCTACGAGCATGTCATGGGCTATGGACCTCAGCCATGCCAAAGAAAAGAAAAGAATCTTTATGCTGCCAGGCAGCACCGCTGAACCTGCAGTACTTTCATCTGCGGTAGTACTAAACATCTGCACCTTGCATTTTTCATAGCTCCTAGCTAAGTATCATGACAGGTCGGGCTCCGACCTACGACCCGACGACGAACCTATCCCGGGAGAATATCAAATCTTGGTAGGCGCAGAACGTCCGGTTGTGAACCAACAGTGGTCAATGGTCCCAAGTCCTAAGAGGTGTTACGATTCTAAAGAGAGATGGGGTTGCAACGTCCTGGGATTTGTGAAGCCGCGAATCATCCAGCTTAATTCAGCAGTGTCGCATATGCGCGATTATCAAGAATGGTAGACAGTACGTTTAGACATTGGAGCGCCAAAGCTGGATAGAAAGATTCGTTCAAGGCTGGAAAGCACGAGCAATAGGTCGACTTGAAGATGAAAACGTTAGGTGCCCCACACTCTTTTTATGAGTCGACTGGAAGCGAAATTTTAGGCTCCACGCATTCTCTCTCTGATCGATCATTGGCGAGTCATAGTTCTCTTCTGCCAGGAATTAGAAACATTCTGGCGGGGGCACAAACTGCGATACCTTCCGTGCAGGACGTGGGTTGTCCAGCACAGATCACAATGTGTCTTGAGCTGGACTCAGAGGATATCGCTGTTTCACAGGATGTATCGCGTTTGAGAACAAAAAGTAAAACTGCATGGTGTGGTCCCCATCGTGTATCTTAGTCAGTACGGCTAAAAACACCAGTGAGCTAATGTCTTCTGTGTCAGATCTGGAGGAAAGTGGGAGCGACTGGATGTCGCAGTCTCACGTGACAGCGCCGTGCATTCAAGTGCGAGTTGAAGTCACGACAAAAATAAGCATGTCGTGAATTTCAGAAAGATAGCCCGTTTCCGTCACGATGTGAAGATGAAGATACTGCAAAGTCAACATTTTTGTGTGATGTTTCACCGTACAGGGCAGTTTAGCTCCACCTATGTGCTGGGAAAGTTTGCCTACTTGTAAATAGAGTGACCGAGTAGTCTTAGGTGCTAGGAGATTTATCTCTCCACTTAAGGCAGAAGCTCTTGTTAAGCTGAAAAACTCTTTACTAAGGAAATTTGTGCAAGGAAGTACGAGACCGTGATTTTCGATATAATATGCTTGGTATCAAAGCAGGGACTAAGTTTGTCATCTGTTACGGATGAGCTTGTCATTCAGAACGCTCACAGAGCACTCGGTGCGGTGAGTGAGGCAGTACATATCAAGTGTTACAGATCCTCTCTATCCTTTGTTGATGTAATAAACCGGCGTCGTGACGAGAAATCTGCAACGCGTATTATTTTCAGATAAACGCGTGTGTCATCGACTTGGTTTCCGAAACCAAATGTTGCATCACACAGCAATGAGTATTGCTAAGGAAAGCGTCTGTGATTTTTACCTCTCGAAACATTAAGCATATCTGGTGAATGGAAGTAAATCTCGGCGGCAATTTTCTGTGTGATACTGTTTTACGGTAAGTGGCGAATTGTGCATGCTTAAAATAAGCTAAACGCAGCCACAAGTTCGGTGCAAACTCCGAAATCTAGAAAGAATGCACTGCAGAACAGCATGGCTGGCTGAGTTTCGCTCTTTACCGTCGACTTAGCTATAAATATTACCAAATGATGAATAATAGCGATGTCCCGCTCGTACTATTAGCGGGATGCTATTGGAATGGCTGGTTATGACACAGGAGCTCTTTAGTGCATTAACGAAGTTTAATTATCGCGTGACACAGCTGTTTGGACAACATCTTGGCTACAACAAACGTTAGTACTGCGTATTGCACTGAGTTTGGCTGTCTGCCAAGTGCAACTTCAAGCGGCAACACAGAAATGTTTAGAATGCGATAATTAGGGTCGTTTTGAACAAAGACAATTGTGCGAAAACCGAAGACTCCGTTAGACACATTCGGCCAACCTACGTTTGCAATTTTGAGCGCTAACTTTATGGTATGAAATACTTCTTTGATTGTGAAGCGAAAAAAGAGCTGAGTCCATATTTAGAATGGGCTTCATCGAGCAAGGCTGAACACTGCGTCTTAACCATGATAGTGATGCATTCATGATACGTGTGGTGCCTTACGCTGACAATTCACATTTACAAACACATATGTTGCGCTATCCACATCTCCCAAGCGCGCGTTGAACCAATCATATTGGACAATTTGAGCTGACGAGCTGGACGGCGGACACAAGCACATTACCGATGCAAGTATCTGTCATAAATAGTGCTGTCGGTAACAACATGTATTCAATAGCGGCTACGTCATCAGACCCTTGCAGTGACAGTGAAAAACGAGATCTATCGGATTCTTGTGTAAAATGGAACGACAAGCTGGGGGCGCACCAATTAGAAGAAGTTGATTGCTTTAAAAAAACAGAGGCAAATTTCCTAATGAGTCAAATCAGATAAAGCAACCCCGATAGTGCAGCATCTTCGATAACTCAAAACCGACGTCCTGGTCTTACAGGGAACAACTTTCCCGCTGTTTTCTGCCCGCCTTGTCTGATGTGGTGTAATCAATATACCATGTGAGGTAATCTGGCCTCTTAGAAAGAGTCGAAAAAGAAAACACGATTAGCAATGACAAGGCCCTTAATGGATGGCACGACCAAATACTTTATCAATATCGGTATTATTTCGCTCACTATCATAGTTCTTTTTGCACAAGGCAGCAAGTCATTCAGGCGACCTACAAACACTACTGGATCTTCATCAAGACCGCCACATCACTTGCAATCGTTGACTAGTGACTATTAGTGCCCTCTCCAAGTACCGATTGGCTGGGCAAATGCGTTGAGATTCATATAAATAACGAAAGAAAACTTCATCATCTCCCCATAATGCGCCAAGCCCTATTCAATCATGCCAACAGTGACTGCGCCAGAATGAGCTACGATAATACTATCTGACTGGCTGCAATTAATCAGTGATCAGATAAGAATATATTAAATTTAGAGTGTCCCATAAAGCAGATGGCATGCTTGGAAATAGCGACTAGTTCCCGAGCTCTTACGAAAACCAGCCGCAAGATGGTTGGCGCTGGTCGCGGGCCAGCATTAATTGATGAACTAAGAATAGTTCACTTCTGGCGAAATGTTTGGAAGCGAGCGAACGCAGGGCTGTTTAAAATGTGTTGTGAGTCAAGTGAAATTCTGCATGTAAAATACCAAGAAAATTTGAGTTTCAATTTTGTCATCTTTGCCCCTGGCTCCATCGCCACTCTTATCCTGGTACATCCTCCGCATTTTTTGTCTTCCTTAGGCGGTAGCATGATCGCTCGTCGCTGCGATCTTCTCACTACGGTGTGGGAACAGACCTTAGCGTAAGTTCGACACTTGATCGATAGCAGAATCAGATATCTCTTGAAGATGAAGAGGAGAAGAAAAGAAGAGAGAGGGTGTGTGTGGTAAGAAATGAAAGGTGATGGGATTGTCCGCTGACATATGCGCGGTGCTTTGCACTTCGTAAGGTCAAGCATTTGTTGACGCTCTAGTCGAGCGTCTGCTTTACTGAAGCTGGCTTTAGAGTCTCAAGAACAACGAGACAGCACATTTCCTCTCACCCGGTGTGAGAGCCATGTGTAATTTAATAATGGAGATAGCGGGCTGTTGCCTAAAGCACAGGTGGCTGGCTCTCTATGGGGTGATCATCTATAACCATAGTAGGAGCTCGGTGTTGTGTTTGCGCTAGTGCTAGAACCACGCATAGGCATGTAAGAGCGTGGTGGGTAGCTTCAGACGACTTACAGTATAGTCGCGACGCCATGATTAAGCCAAGTTTGTCGGAATCATGCAATTATAGACAGATTAGGAGGACGTTTTATGCCAGATCGAGTTCGTGAGTGACGAGGTGGATATCGTCGAAATTTCTTAGGCGGATAGTCAAAACACTTCTTATCTCTGATAAAAGATATCGATTTCGTAACTCGTGTGGAAGTTAGTTGATAATGAGCTTGGCGTTATCGTGAGCTTCATGGCGGGCGATCAGAATAACTCCCTCCGATGTAAAATGACGCAGAGATCATAATTTGCGCGATAAGGAGGTTGAGCAGGTGACAGCGATTATCACACCCAGACGTTCTTCAAGTTTAGCAGCCACAATATTACGTCACGCGCGTCATAGCGTTTGTAGACGCGCCACAGCGATTTTGATCAATTCAGACGCATCATTCTGACGCGGCGGCAATGGAAAATGCACTCAGACGTTTGTCACGTTGTCAGCAGCTACGCATTGGGTTCTTTCTCTTTGGAAAACGGATATACCATGCATCGCCGAGTTCTATTGGATTGCTCTGCCGATTATTTGTAAAGCAAAACGCGAATTACGGTGACATGGCACAGCTTTTCATCACTTCTCTGTAAAGGGGATTAAGCGATCTTAGGGCACGGCAAGAGAGGCAACCTCGAAAGTCGTTTCAGGTGTGCAACTTTAAACCTATTTAGACCAAATACTGTCATCAGAAGCTCTTCGGTGTTTTCCATGGCAAAAATAATAAAGTTTATCAATGAAAATTCCTCACACTTTGAATCATTATGGCCAAAAATATATCAGCGAAACTTATAGGGCTAAGAGGTTTGGTTGGGATTCGGAGAATCTCGGGAGTCACTTATATTGAAGCGTAACATTATACGGTTAGGTAGTAACAATAACTGTTAGTCAGCATGCACAATGCAGTGTCCGAAGTTAAGATCAATTTGCATCGTCGCTGCGTCGGAACTTTTATGGTCGTAATTGGAAAGCGGTTGATATACGCTTCGAATATCGCTAAAAGTGTGAGCTGACTTTGTGCTTTAAATGAGACTATTGAATCCGTATCACTTCGCTCCAATGGGCGGCTCATGCGTACTGTTGAAAGCGATGCAATGTATCAATATAGTTGTAACCATTTGCTCAAAAACAGCATTTTGATTCTTAAAGTTTGGAGTACATCAAGCCATAAGACTCGATTGAAGGCTGTCTGAACGACGACCCACGAAAATGTGGATGCGTTTTTCTTTAGACTCGCCGCGCCTTCAAATTTTTGAAAGCTCATGGGAGCGGTGACCCCCACCGGCTCTGCCCACTGAAAAGATGAAGCTTCCATGTGAGCTGTATTTTTCGCTGGAGTTTTGTCAGGGCCATAACCAGTATCTGGTGAGATGATGTGGCCACTCTCACATTCTCTTATTATTGTCTACCTGTAGTCGGTAAGAATCGGAGGTGAAGGCGAGTTCACCTTGAAGCTAACGTTGCACTTAGTACTTGGCGAAGCAAATTCTTCTAATAGACACACATCCCATTGATTCTTTCTTGGTAAGCCACATGAGCAAACGTAAGCCTTGAGGTACTTGAGAATTTTCGACTTGGAGCTTCCAGGTGATCTCAATTTGTGCGTGAGGATTGGCAACCCATCGAGGAATAAAACTATTAAGCCTTTCAATGTGGTCAAGTGCTGTTTTTGCAGAGGGGCAAAGTTCAAGAAACGAGGCTTTGCAGAAGTTGACATGCTATCGTGGTCTAATTTTACTTGCCCGATCCGGCATGAATTCATTTCGCCAAGAAACCCAACAAAGCGATCCTCGACGTTCACTACACTAAGTTTGTGCAAGTAAATTGCCCGATAATCAACTGTGAAGTTTTATCTCTGCGGCTCAAATTTTCGAATCCTAGCTTTTGTTATCTGCATCAGGGTAATGACGAGGCGTCGATACTCAATTTCACGCTCTGCCAACACAAAGTGACGAGTCTATCTGACTTTTGTTGAATGGACCGCTTGAGCCGTACAATGGCAAATGCAAAGTGAAATAATCAATTCTTAGTTTACAGCACTACTTGTTACATACTGCTCGCGGCTGGATCTCATGACATCTAGACCTACTAGATAATTTGTAGTATGCTCCTCCTGAAAATTCTGGCGTCTGCTGGCTAAACGAGATCTGATATGTATACCATTGTCTCCTCTTCAACACTCTCCCTCTAGCATCAGTGCAGGATGCCGGTACCAGTCTGATGGGTTGCTTTGGTGAACGTACTGAACAGAGAAAAACCATCCAGCTGCTCGTAGTAGTGAGTTCAGATCGCCACGGCAAGCCGTCTTGTCATATATTATGAGAATTCGACTCAACCCATCTCTCGGACCAACAGCAAATCACACTGTTACAACATACACCAAGTTCGGTACACTGAACACAGCCTTGTTCCTAAGGCTTTGTTGCAGCAGAACAAATCGAGCAGCTACCACGTAGGTTCTATCAGAAGCAGATTTGACCTTTTCCCCAACAGGTTACACTGCGCCTTGGATGCGTATCTTGGATTTAGAGTTTATAGCGAGATGCTTCTTAGTCGGGGAATGAGGGATGGCGTTTGGTAGTGAAGCGAAGAAGTGTAAAAGTAAGACAAGGGATGGCGTTTGGTAGTGAAGCGAAGAAGTGTAAAAGTAAGACAAGGAACAGTTTTTTTGGTTTTTTCGCGCTTGAAAAGGCAAACATTCCTTGAGATGGTTAAATTTTATGCTCGTCCAACAGATACAATGCTACAACTATGCGATCAAATTTTGAAACAATTGGTCACGACGCGGCAACCAATTTGCCTGCTCGTATCGTCTACTGTGTTCGCTGCAAGCGTCAAAGTTAGTCATGATATTACAAGCAACAGAAGGTCACCATGAGTATTACATGGAAAGAGTCATTTGTCCTCTCAAATACAATCACTGAAATCAAAATTATATTCAAGTAAAAAAGAAAATTTAGAGAAGCCTGCTTCCTGAACATTAGCAGTACGTGCATTATGACTAAAACGATCACACCTGGAACCCTTGCAACTAGTAGTTTACTTAAAGTGTGATTTTTTCCCTCTGATCGACCTTGTTCTCCGTGGACCCTGCCGGGCGATCACGCTTTTTAGTCACTACACCTGATGATAAGCAACTGCAACGGCCCCTAGTTTGCCTAATTCAAATATGCCATGACAACAGCGACCTGAATCTCGTCGGATTTATACAACCTTTGCTCGAGGGTTCTGATTAAACTCTTACTTAGAGACGAACATAATTCAGAAGCTACAGCAACGGGTTGAACAACTGTAGGCACTAACAACTGCTATTGACGATGAATTACTCCAAGGCTGAGTCTCGGGTTTCCTTTAACAATTCATCTAAGGATGATTTGTATTTATAAGCCTCTTGTATTATTGATGTTCAGAGTGGTCGGGCGATAGCATAGGGTGATCCATAACCGGGGTAAGTGGCTGATTGTAACGGGCTTACGCGTACCCTTGTATGAAAGGACGGATAGTGCGACCATACATAGGTGTGGATTACACAAGTTGGTGTAATCACACAGTGGTGTGGCTACACCGCAACAAGAAGCCACCAGTGGCAGGATTGCCAGTACTAATGCATGTTACTAGATCAATTAGTATTTTCTATATAAACTAGGTATTACTATATTCACCAGAAACCTAGGGTTTTACACATTGACGACTCCGCCGCAACTAATCAATCGAATACAATTTCGATTCTGCACATAAGCGTTCGTTTGTCTTGGTTAATGCAGCGGAGCTGCCGTAGCTTAGCGTTTGAGGAAGCGTAATTAAGGTCACCGACCTTTCGTTCTTTACAAGAACCAATACGAATGTAGCGGATCGCAGTCCGCTACCTCCAAGAGTAGTTAGTACCCTAACCAAGGCTAATAAACTCTTCGGTCTAAACTCAAAACTGATTTTTATTTTTTCTATCTGCGGCAAAGCCGTCTAATTTTAATTGTTTAGATTTTCCCAAATATCTATAGTAAAATCTAAATACATGCATAACTACTGACTACCTAGCCACATATTGTATTCTTGTTTGGGTGCAGTTACACCATGCCCATCTCATGTGACAACCCCCCTGTTACCAGAGTACGTGTAACCCCGTTACACCTTGGATTGCGATCCGCTGCACTCGTACTGGTTCTTGGAAAGAACGTAATGTCGGTGAAGTTAGTTTGACTTCCTCTAAGCAAAGAGCTACGGCAGCCCCGTGCACTGATTCATGGCTGGTTTCGCATTCTAATGCATATACAGAATGGACAGGTGGCCTGTGAAAATAGGGTGGCTTTATTATTTCATCCAATGAAATTTTGTTAATAAAATCTTCCCTCACGCAGATCCATTAAAGCTTTGCAAGTCAAATGAATTTTACAGCATTGAATACAACAGGAAAACACTGATTCCCTCTTTCAAGCATTGAGATCAACTTCGATCACAGATCATAATAAGATGTCACTCATGAAATAGCAAAGCAGACTAAATTAGGCCTCCTTCCAGCTGTCCATTGATGATTTGGGGGTGCAGATAGCTAAGACGGGGGGAGAAATAGGTTTATTTTTACTGTTAGACACCCAGCTATATACCGTACTTCACAAAACAAACACCTGACCTCTTTTGAAAGGTGATTTTGTGAATATTAAAGGTGGTCAAAAATGAACCGAAATTGTGATTATTTTGTTGAGTTTTCAGGACACCTTTTCAAAATTGTTGACGGTCGAAACAAGGGTTAAAAACGATAAAACTGATCTTTAATTGGTCAATAGCAACCTTCTTATTCAAGGTCCACACATTTCTT
>NW_020187129.1:590941-617912 GCF_900000015.1 Plasmopara halstedii | reverse complement strand
TAGTAAAACAAGTACCTTCAATGTGCAAGTTTGTTCTTCTCCTCGTGATTATCGTCAATGGCGTTCTCTCGGCTCCCTCCTTCGTAGAAGTGTCGAAGTCCGAGCCAAGCGTTTAGGCGCAGAGAGGCAGCAATACTAGTCGAATGCTTCAAGCAGGCGAACACGTCCAAACGCGAAGGCTTGGTCTTAACCCCGAGTCGGTAAATGCGTTGAGCGCGGATGTTAAATCACCAAGCTACTTGTCTCGTATCAAAAATTGGGTTCATACTCAGATCGGCGGCATCCATATGGCATGGAAAACGCTTCCGGCTAAACTTCCTGAGACGTCAGTGATTCTGGGACATACTCCTTGCTACATTGCGTCCGTCATAAAGAAGTTTGATCCTGAGTTCAAGAACTTTCTACAGCTTAAACAAGAAGGTAAGATACCAGAGAATTCTCTTTATCATGACTTAACCATATTCAGCAAGGAGTACGAGCAATTCACAAGCAAAGACAAATCCATCACAGAGCTGATTGGAAACTTCAACAAATTGAGAGAGAAGGAGTTGAAGTTGCCATGGCTCTATCGTTTTCGCTCTTTCTTTCTAGCAAGAAACGCACGTCGCCTCATCGCGAAAGGTCTTTCCAATGACCAATTGATCGATCACCACGTAACACCTTACACGTACTTTAGCAGTATACCGACGAAAGATAAAAAAGCTTTGACGGGTGCAGAGTTAGAAAAGTGGTCAAATGAGCCTAAAGTCCAGGATTGGATTGAGTTTACCAAGCGATATGACGAGCGGTATCCTTTTCCAAAAGAGCTCATCATTGAATAGTTGTGTTATGGTTATCTCTCTTGCAATATATTGTTTTTGATTCTTTGTGTACGTTTAGTACGAATTTTTCTTTCGGTGTTGCTTTATCATATATTACTAGTATAAATACTTAGGTAACTTTAAACCAATGAACTCTATATGACATTTAACACGAGCCTTCAATATTATTGAAGGACGCCAATATCGGCTTTACTCGGCACATTTAATGTGAGCGATCACAGCAATCGTACCAAACGCTCAATCTTTTAGGGTGATAAACATGTGCATTTTTAAAGAAATTAAGCAAGGTCAAACAACAATGTGTATGGTTTTCGCGCAGCCTTTGTGCTGATCAACAAACTAGCATGAGAGCTCGCTTAACGATGTGCATATTCGATACTCCATCAATTCTTTACTTTCGAGGTAGAGAAAAGGTAGAAAAAAACTCTGCGTTTTGCTGTTCATGAAGCATGATGCCGCAACAACACCAATTGCCGCATTTAAGATAAGCAGAAAGATTTTGAAAAGCGGTCGTGCCCCGGCATAAGCCTCCTATTGATGATATAGCATTGTTCATGTTAGCTTATAGCAGCAAAATTAGGTCACCAAGGCAATAATAAGCACAACTATGATGCTCATTCAATCGAGTTTAGAAATGTTGAAAACATGTAATTGATTTGATGCTCTTATTTGATTTTTGATAAACTCCGCATATTTCTATAAATAGATTTTAGTTTTCTCGAATATTACGAATTTTGATAGAAAATGTACTATGAAAAATGCATTTATTTATTACATAATAATAATATCATGAGAATTGGAGAATTGATAGTCTTATATTTACCAACTTGTCCTACGGCCCAGCCGACATGGAGTCGACCAGCCACTCGCGGGTTCATATAATGGTAGTAGTGATACCACAAATAGAAAAAAGAACTTGTAGTTCTTACGTTGCGAGGAACTGGCGGGCTGCGATCTCTGCCATTACGCATTATCTGGGATCACGCTAACGGAGACGAGTGCCCTCGTTGGATGTGAATGTGGTCGATTACGAGTTGATCAATTCGCTAGCCAAAGTTTAAGCAACTTAAGGTTGTGACAAGCACGTTTGGCCTTCTCCGGTCACCCTGCGAAGGAAAACCATATATAGCTCGGGAGGCACTATATTCTGCAAGTTGAACATGTATGCGGAAAGCACTCGTGTGCTTATGTGCGAGCGTGCTTGTCAGCAAAATTGAATGTGTCAGCGGATAAACACCTCGCCACATGCATCAAAACCTTCGGCCAGCCTGTCAGTTCCGGCAGAATATTGGGGGTTGTCACTTTTGTCTTTGTAGTGCTGGAGTTATCTATCCCAGATTGCACTAAACAGGTCAGTACTCGCCGCACCGGACCTTACCGCATTTTCGATGAGTGGTATGGATCAACTTCGGTTCTTTTGACACCACCACAAATGGCACAAGTTATAGTAAAAATAGATCGTCGATACGAGTTCGACTTGCTGATATCACTTCGATGCAAAAGTCAGAGCTAAATCGCGACAAGATCGATCGTGATGCGCTGAGTGCACGACGCAAGACGTTAGGGCACTCAAAACTTGACCAGGAGCTGTACCTGCAGGCTCTTGAGTATGACAAAATTGAAAGCTAGGACTGAAAATGAGAGCATAAAATTATCCACCTGGTAATGTCAATGTTAATAGCTCAGATGATAATGAACCAGAACTGTCTAAACAAGCGCAACTCGCGCGTAAATTGCTATGGTAACTTTGTTTTATTGTCGAAAGCGACAAAATCAAGACTACTTTAACTGATGTGCTTATCAAAAACTTTAAAATATACTTGAACGTCGTTTAGTGCTTAGGTATTAAACTACAAATATCAAAGGAACTATGATCGAGAATTTGTTGAAGAGAGGCATTTCAGTCAATGGTCAACATGTGACCGAGATCCTAAACTTTGTATTGAAATGTGAGTCCGGTACTTCCTGAATCCTTAAGCACGGTCCCAATTTCTTTAAAGGCTGCACTACTTTGCATCACATTACTGATTAAATTTTTTGAGACTTCAAAGATCAAATTGTTTGCACTCGTATTTGTGTAGCTGCACGCACAGTGCCTATCCCCCGAAATACATCAAATACTTCAACAATGCACTATGTGTTGCATGTAAACCATGCGCTAGCGTACCACATCAATGCACGTCATCATCTTAGTTCGAAGTGTGGGAGATGTGAAAGCCCAACCGCCTCCACATTAAGCCGACCTGGCGTGTGTTTTACTTTGAGTGTATATTTGGCAAATGAAATAATCATCTTGTCACTTCTGCGAGAGATTTGGTGATGACATTGCCGTGCGCAACGAAGCATGGTCTGCATAGATCTCAAATGGCTTGGAGCCGAGCAGGTGCACCTTAAACTTGACAAGACCATAAAAGATAACAGCCGTGCCATTTCTGGACGAATTGTCGGTGGATATTGTTCAATTGCCGGTGGATATTGTTCGGGTTGAAATGCGTTTTACAGGGAATTTTGTTTAAGTTGCTTTTGAAACTAGACTACCGCAGATCATTCCAAATTAGACGATTCGACAGAACGTGCTAGCTACGTGATGAAAAATGTTATTCAGTTGAGTCGAGCGACGGCAGTGATGAAGCTGAATGCCCCTCCACTTATTGAGTCTGCTTTGACTGCCTAAGCACATGCCTTTACAAACTTCAAAACGCTTTTGGAAATGATTTGACTAACTATCGAAGGAAAGTATAGTCTTCTAAGGCAATTATTTTGAGTTCGCAGCTTAGGAACGGCCTCCGAAAACGACTCATGTCATCATTGTCTGCGTGCCAAGTTTCTTGAAGCAACCTAACATGTTGCCATAGCCAAGAGAGATCATAGAAACTGGCTACGGGGCTATTTAATCAAGCACAGCAAAACGTACCCACTTCCATTCGAAGCGGATAGTAAATTAATGGGCTTTCCAGAACTATACCCAACATCCGGTAAAGAGGAAGAGATATTCCATTCTGAAAAAGATAGAAACATGATTTTACGTTGGTATTGTTGCTCTGGTCCCCCCTTTTTAGATTAGGAAGCAGAGTTGTGGGGCGTGAAGTCATTCAGCCAGAGGGACGTGTTATAATGATCAAGATATCCGTGAGCTTTAATGTCGCTTTATCGAAACATTTGGTCGCACCTTCACCGCTAGGCAAGGCTTGCTGTGACCCATTGGACACTCAGCGGGGAGGATGCTTCTGGTTGAGGACCCCGACGGATAGATCACTGTTTGAGGTACTGTCTTGGTAAGTCATTAAAAAGACTTACTAAAGCCATTAAATGCCGATACGTGCTTCAAACTCATCCGAAAGCCTATTTTGACTAATTCTGACGGCCAGTTGAACTGCTTCAGTAAAGCAGACGTCAGCTTCGAGCGCTGTACAATACTTGTCTATGCAAAGTCAAATCACGAAGTTGATGTCAAAGGGAGGGCGCTTTCGATCTCCGTGTCTGCTATCAGAAGGTTACTCATCTTCGTAAACCTGTTCGTACTGCAACGGATAAGGTTTTGAACATGGAACGAAACAAAATTAGAAACACGTTGTGTTACGTAATCCTGTTATATTTTTGGATGGAAAGAGACAGAGTTTACACTAGAATGTAAGTGGCAACGGTGCTAAGTGAAGTCTTGCTAAGTTCGGACCTCAGATTATCTTGTGCTCTCAAAGTGAAAATATCTCCTCACTTCGCAGAAACTCGATACAGTGCTGGTAAGCCCGCCGACTCACAGTCCAATTCCTCAAACTAGGTTTCCCATTGCTCATTGCTCAAAGCCGTCAACGTTTCATCCCCCCAACGACAGCTCTCGCTCACTACTTTTACTATAGCAGAACATCGACTCTCTTCATGAATTCGGCTTGCGGTAGCCCTTTTTAAAATGATTTTTTTGAGCTACTTATTTGGTTGAAGTTGCCCCGGACACTCAAGCGATTAGAAATTGACTCATAGCTGTAAGGCAATAGGTAGCTCAGTTACAAAAAAATCATAGAGGCTTCTTTGTCTTCAATAGAGTGTATCGGGTCCAATCGATGCGTAAACGTAACATCTTTGCAAGGCTAAAGTAAGCCGAAGAAGTTCACACGATATGTTTGTATTATCTTTGGAGTAAATTGTATTGTTTAGTTTTGTAGGTGTACCGTATTTATCGTAAACATCCGCACCTGAGGTCATGACCATACATCAAATCCAGAGCCGGGTCAGTTATGTAATTCAGCAGCTCTTAAAAGAAAAATAGCGGTGTAAATGTGCTGCCAAACGCTTGATATAGTGACATTAAAGCCTCAAAATGACTGCAGCATATCCTATGTATGACTTGTAAGCCGTACGTATCTGTACAACTAAAACCCTGCTACATTACAGCTCCTTTTTATGCGACGCAGAAGCGCGTTCCATCTTGTTTATTATTCCTGTCTAGTTTTACATCTTAAGTATATTTGACAAGGAATGATAAATGTGTTGCTAATCTTTTTGAAAGGTGTGGTGACGACGTCGCAGTACGTAGGACGTATGATCAACATAAATCACGAATGGCCTCGAGATAAGTACGTGAACGCGGACCCGAATTAGCATATCGCACAGAAAGAAGCATCTTGCCGCGGAGTGGATAAGATCTTTAGCTGACTTAACCCTAAAAAGACGTAATGACGCAATCATGTTCGTCGGTATACTTGGGATATAGCACACATCGAACAAGACGTAATCGTTATCGACGTTGTTATAGACTCATAAGGTATTCTTTTTTAGCCTCATAGACCACTTCCATTATCGCACACCAGAAATCATTTCCGCCGCCACCTATATATGTTTACAAACAGTTTTTTATTCGAGATTACCGTAAAACGTATAGAAATGGATATGTTGGCAAATATTGTCAATGAGACAGGTACATGTTTATAAACAATGCAATTTAGATAGTGAGGTCACTAGATTGTTAGACGACACTGGCGCGTTTGGTAGGCCTTGGGATGAGATTAGCCACTTCCAGAGTATTACTCGCTCCTATGGTATACCGACCAGATATCTGTAAGCCTGCAGAAGTCAGAATACTCAACAAATCAAAGAAACAGACAGTTTAGTAAAGGCATACGACAGAAAATTTAGCAAGAAGATGACAGAATAAACAGTCACAAAAGCAATCAGCGGTGTCTCATCAAAACCCGATTAAATCCACTTGCATTTTGTCATCAACAGCTCAACTGGCCTATACAACAGATTTTGTATCCAATTCCCCGCCACCGTTGTCTTTAATTACGGTTCTGCCTTTTCCGTGGACATAGCATTTAGCAGGTTTGACAGTACGAACTTTCATACATAAAAGTTTAACATGGATCATGCGTGTAAGTCCGACCTCTCATACCTCCCAACCTGAAGAAAAATAGGTTGTTAAATACTGTCATAGTCACCCACCGCAAATTTGAACAAGGTCGGGTGGATTTGATGGACCTCAGTGTGAGTCGAGCCCTTCTCATGCCGCGGTAGGTATTCCCACCTCCGATATGGCATGTGCCATTGCGGCGACGACGTTCCCTACTTCTCCTCTCTGTTGACCTGTGGATGAGAATTTTGAACGCGCATGTGTTTCTTCCTTGTCGGTGTGAATCCATTCAACACCTATCGCATTAACCTTATATATTTAAATTCCTTTTTTGTTGAGGTATCGCACGTGACTGTCCACTCTAGCGCGCGGCGTACTAGCTTGAAAACCGCTAGCGCGACGAGCTAATTCCCCTTCTGGGTATGGTCGATTTCGTGGCCATATCGACTCTCTATTCCAGAGACATCGTATTTTCTTTTCTTTACACTCAAAGCCGTAGAAACTCGACATAAGCGGTCGTACTACGAGCGGCGATGCTTCTCCTATAATGCCTCGTCGGGAAGCTCATGTGAGTTCTCACCAACGCATGAGTGAGTGCCTATAGATGAGCGATAACTGCTTTCAGCCCTTGTGTAACCATTTGTTACACTTCCCCAGGACTGACATAAGGCAAAAGCTTATTAAGCGTGTCAAGCTGTTACAAGAATAGATATTTAAACAACTCCTCAGGTTTTATCCTGCAATCCGTCATAAGGACAACACTTGCTACCAAGTGAAACGACAAGACTTCACGCTATTATTGACTATCAGATCGCGTTCACAATCGCACACAGATTGAGTCCGTGTCTCACACAGGAGCAGGATCGAGAGCATCTCAAGTAGCCGCTTGTGTTTTAATTCATGGGCGAGACATGTTTCGAGTTTATATGTTTCTGCTTTCCTATTTTCAGAAGTGTAGTGCATAGCATGAGGCAAGATGCCGTAGCAGTAGTTGTTGTATATATTTAAGAGTTTGACTCTTTTTAGTGGAAGGTATAAGTACATCACAACATAGCATGCACCCGTAACCGAACTATCCCCGAAAATCATGAAGTTAATCAGCTCCAATCCGTACCAATGATTCTCTCCGCGAAAGATGTTACTCAATCCGTATGACAGCATGCTGGTGATGGTCTTGTTAATCTTTTGGCTTCGAAAATATATTGCGTTTTTTATCACCATATTCTCTCGCATAAGATTTTGATGTGTTCGTAAAATGATCATTACACAAAACTTCAGGTCTCTGAACTTCTGTTGTCCGTTCGACGACGTAGTTGATAAAACACTTTCTATTCTGTAAGAAAAGCGTATCTACAGAAGGAAAGATGGAGCCGGCGTTGCTTGCACTACAGACGCTGTGCGAACGCTCGTGGGAGCTGCGACCGCTGTGCGAAACGGTGCTCGGTAGACTTGTCGCAATTTGTGGTTATACAGATCACTTTCAAAAGCAGAATTTGGTCTCGGCAGATAGTGACTTCGTCGATACAGAATTATTGTGGCCAAAACAGGTTGATGCTGCTCTTTCACGCTTAACACTTCTACTTCAGAGTCTTGCAGCAACCGAAAGCGCAGTCAACCGACTGGCAGTCGCTCCTGCTCCAGTTCGCGAATTGCGTTCGCTTCATATGTGGCTTGACGCTTCTTTTCGAACTTTACACGCCGAACACGTGGATCCAAGCGCCCTTTGGGCTCAGGAATGGGAGGATCAGCTGGAATGTGTGGAACAAGCTTTGCAACTTGCTGCCCGGGTGCAAGTAGATGGAGCTGCGGAACGTACAGCTAACGAGCAACTCGAGATGATTGCGGTAGTAAAGTTTGCATTCAGACAGGTACAGGATGTGACGAGGCGAACGAAGAAAAAGAAGAAGGGATTGAATCACAGTTATAGTAGCAATAGTGACAGTGGAGCTCAAACGCCGACAGAAGACGGCACGGAACTCTTTCCAGATCACGAGGAATCACTGCGTGTGTTATTTCGTAGATTAGTACGTGTCTGTGGTGTGTCAGTGCCAATTTTGCCGTCGTGGTTCTTGTCACCAGCTGAAATTGTGCACCACTCAAATTCATGCTTTCGTGGAGGCCCCCAGTGTCAAATAACAAGTGCCAGTTGGCTTCGTAGTCGTGGTCAGCATAAAAGTGGTGTGCAGCAACTTTTGATAAAGCAATTAGTTCTAGGGACTTCAGATTCTGAGAAAGTTTTGGGTCGAGCCATCGAAGCTGTGCAACGTGAGACCGAATTATTGCGGGATGTTGTGTGCCATCCGCATGTACTGCAATTAGCTGGGGCCTCAACTTTTGGCTCTCATCCATTTGTAGCGTTTGTGAGTCCATGGACAGCGCCAGAATCTACCTCGTCGATTGTGACGTCACTTGAAGACTATTTAAACCTGTCTGTCGACCATCGACGCCAATTGTTTCGCTTGCTGGCTCAGGCTGCAACAGGATTACAGAGTCTTCACGAAGCGTCACTAATACACGGAGATCTTTGCTGTGCAAATATACTAGTGGGAGATGATGGACAAGCAAGACTGGCCAATTTAAGGTCCTTTTCGCTCTCTCGGTGTATTACAGATGGAGAAGAAGCGAGGTACGCTACGTTTCGTTGCTCGGGATCGCTCCGGTGGCAAGCGCCTGAATTATTACGCAATGATTCAAAAATGGAATTGGCTTCAGATATCTATGCGTTTGGAATGACTTTGCTAGAGGCGCTATCTGAAGAATTACCGTGGGGTTTTATGGCCGATGAAGAAGTCCGCGAGCGCGTTTTAGCGGGTGAGATGCCACCACCTCCCGACGGAGTGGAAGAGAACGTGTGGTCGTTAGTCGAGGCCATGTGCGACTCGGACCAGGCTGCGAGGCCGGATATTTATACTGTGGTTGAAGAGCTACAAGCTTTGGCTGAAGAGGAACGTGAGCGCGATGGTGATGACAAGAGTTTTGAAAATGATACGACACGGACATTGCCCTTACATCGTGTGTCTAATGCTGATTTTTCAAATCGAGTCGCAACTTCCCCATATGTCACCTCGGTCGAAAGCATACAAAACGTATCGGAAACCGTCCATCGTCAGAGCAGCCCGACTGGTCATTCTCTCGGGAATCAAGCAATGGCGATCGGAATTTCTGTGCGCGACCCTCCAACATCGCCGTTGCTCGAGACACCGAATTCTACGATAGCGATTGTCGAACTTCGACAAAACTGGCTGGGTGTCAAGATTAATTTAATCGGCAATCGCGTAGTTGTGAGCAAGTTTTTACGCTCCGAAGCTGGAGCAGCTGGAGAAATCGAGGCTTCTGGTCGTGTGGAGCGTGGGGACATTTTGTTGGCGGTCAATGGACAGAGTGTTTGTGGTCTAGATCGTCTACAGATTGGCGCTATTGTTCAAACTTCGCCTCGACCTCTGGAAATATCGTTTCAAAGGGATCCTTACTTATTGACAGACTCATTTCGGTTCTCTGGACTTGCTATGGACCCCCGTTGGCGAAAATGTGGCTCGGCTGTACCTTTGCCAGGGTCACTAGGCCAAATGTTTACTAGCGTTCAAAATGGGGATTTTGAATCTGAACCTCGATTTGCCACTGATCCGTTCTCAATTGAAATGTGGTTTTCGCTTGCTGAACATGACGACACGTTTCTAGGTGGAGTACTGCTTGGAGCCCAGGATATACCATTCCAAGACACAAGCGACGCGAGTCCGTGGCCGTATGTGCACCAGCAACTTTTATCTATCGACCCTTTGGGCAACCTTTGGTGCTCGTTCTTGAACCGTCCTACTTCAATGTGTGTAGCTCATGAGCTGTCATTGAACCATTGGTACCATTTAGTTATAACATACAGTGGGGATACCGAGGTTGATCGTGCCAACTTTAGCAGAAATGATCAGTCTAAGCAAGTTCTTACTGTGTATTTGAATGGAGAGCAACGTCTTTCGGAAGCTGGCCCTCTGCTTTCAGATTGGGGGCAATTGCGTCACATTAATATTGGCTCAGGCTGTATCAGTGGCTTAGCACCTGCAAAGCCAGAGCCACACTTTTCCGGCTGGTTTGGATTTAGTGGATTAGTCTACGACATGCGTGTGTGGAGACGCAAAGAATTTACAAGCTCCCATGTACAGCTGCTTTTTCGAGGCAGTAGTGACTTCATTGACGATGCTAATTACTCACTTCGACGTGACTATCTTGGTGAGTCTGTGGAAATGACTAAGGACAAAACTCGAAGAAATCGCTTAACGTATGTTCGTGCCACCAAGCTTCAGGACCCATCTTTTGCCGAACTTGTGCGCACAACGTGGCCTCGTCAGGTCGGAGCCCAAGTTTTTAGCTAAAATAAAGATGTAAGGACGTTAATGTTGTTGTGTGTAGAAGTAATCTAAAGTCGTTTTTTACTTTTGGAGTCTTCAATCATGGAAATTGAACACGAGCTTTATTTCATGTTTAACAAAAATTGGCTAATTCGCCGTCAGCGCCTTTTAATTCTTGGTACTCGATCAATATCGTGAATATATAACTTTGAGGAAGAACAGATTGTACGTGAGGGTGGTCGATCATTAGGTTTGTCAGCAGCAAAACAAATTGCTACAAAAAATAAGCACCTTGCTAAGATGCTTTAAGTGGCATTGCAAGTGCTTTACTGCACACTTTTCGTTTGCATCTTAAAGGCGATTGCTGAACTGGTTCTCTGTGTGTTAAATTGATGCGGACTCTGAAAGTCAGATGTTTCTCTGCGCATGGTGCCACGATTGACACCGTAATAGATCAATGTTGATAGATCAACGCATACTGGATGAAGTTCTTGGTGCAATTTGAAAAGATATAAATGATGTGGGCGAAAACGTTAGATTCTTCTTTGAAAAGGTTTGTTTGCCGGGGGTGACAACAATCGCAAATTGTGGGTGTCGTACAATAGCGTGTCTGGAATGACATGGAAGATATCACTACTGGTAGAAAGCAAGAAAAAAACAGTTTGGAAAGATGAAAATTACAACATTGCCTTACCGTAAAGTTTCATTGCAGTATCCCGCGGGATCACTGGGTTTGATTTTCCTGTTCCACTTCATATTGATCAAAGAGTCCAGGCCTAAATTTGATAAAATTGATATATTATTCTTGTGCTTAAGTTCCTTGTCATTCTATTTCACGTGTCTTCAGCAGCACAAAGAGCTGCAGGGAATGTATGAGGCGATTGAACTTTATGGCACTAGTAAGCCTCGATAAGATCGAGAACACACTTTGATCGCCAAGAACAAAGGTGTATCCACTGTACATGCCAATTATACAGCTAATTATCATCCTGTCATTCCTTGAAAGGAAGTTGATAGCATTTGCGAGCTTCTAGAAATGTATGACAAGCTATGGATTCGTATCTCAATGCATATTGAAAATTTGTTTACAACGCTGCAGTGGAGACACGGAGATTCGAAATTTTTCAGCAGCGGAATTCGGAACTGTTATTGTATCTTGAAAACTGCTCCCAGAGAAAATGATTATGCCTACAAGAACAGGGTACACGATAACAGCAAATCAAAGGTCGATGTATTAATAGATGTTCTTGCATAACTGTCATGGGAATCCTTAAAAGTGAATACCGGGATGATACCAGCAAAGATATCGGTATCGATAAATCGAAAACTAAGCCTACTTTTGAGTAGGTATTAAAAGGCAACCGAAGCAGTTAGTAAATGGTGTCAAGTCTACTGCATACTAGCACTATACTATGGACTGGGTGAATGTCGCTTCAGCACCGCGCAATTGTTTTGAATAATAACATGATAATAGCGTGTTCTGTCTGACCCGTCGATCCGTGGATGATGCGCTGTAACGCGCTTACACATACCCTGGTGACAGGGGTGTGTGTCACACCAGATTGGCATGGTGTGACCACACCCAAACAAGAATACGATACGGGGCTGGATAGCCAGTAGTTATACATGTATTAGTATTTTACTATACATATTTTGGAGAATCTATGCATTTAAATTTAAGCGGCTATGCCGCAGATGAAGATAAAAATATCAGTTTACAGAAGAATTAATTAGGGTGTAATTACTCTTGGAGTAAGCGAATTGCGATCCGCTATACTCGTACTTGTTCTCAGTATAATATGAAAGGTCAATGACCTAACTAACGCTTCCTCTAGGCGCAAAGCTACGGCAGCCCCGCTGCACGTCTCTCAGTAAAGTGTGGATTTGTTTCGATGAAATGGCTACCGGCAAGCCGTGTTAGTGAAAAAAAATAGCTTGACAATGTCATCACCGATCATAGCACAAAGACTGGTTTTACAGGACGCGTTCTTTAAAATGCCGAAAGTAAAGCTCATACCTATGGCCTGCGACACAGTGTAGGGACCCAGAGTCTAGCCGATGGTGCTGCCTCGTGCGGCACATACTTGACTTGTTTAAACATTTAGCACGTACCACTACCCATCGATACACGTTGGACACCAAACACATACCGTTCACCGAGCAGTATGTGTTTTCTCTTTTGAGATGGTCACCCAGAGGGGTATCATGCGTCTTTTTCGATATTGGTATTTGAGGACCTCATCATATAGCACTAGCGCGTGATGAGTATCTTTTTAGTCAGTGTTGTGATATCGCAAGCATTCCGATAAGACATGAAGACTAACAATTGACGATTCGATAAAGCAGCATCTGTGTTCTGAACCTCTTGCTTTCCAGGGCGTTCGGCTCGCAATTCAGACATGCACACTGTATGTATAGTCTCGTCAATATACAAATTCATCATCGTGCACGTGGCAACGCAAAGTCGGGGCGACGCCAAAGTACATCTGTCACCGTAATAAAGCCGGCTTGGATCCAAAGTATAGTCGGCAAAAAGTATAGCAATTTGCCAGTATTCGTAAGGGTTTGGTGGTGATGTCGCTGAGCACAACGACGCATGATATACATTGGCTTAAAGCCAAGCACGAGTACCCTGAGCTTGACGAGGGCGTATACTATTGCAAGTGGCTTCGTACCGTAAGTTGACCTTGGCTTAAAGGCAGTCATGTGCGTATGCCTAACGGCATCTTCTTGGAGTGAAGAGCAACCTGTTGCAAATGCTGAAGCATCAAGACGACGTGAAGTGGCCATCTGGTTCTAGAAAAGCTGGAATCGGGTCAAGATTGACGCTATCGTTTACAACCTTAGAGACCGCTTCTTCCACTCCACGTTTACATGATCATAAGAAGATCGGTGCGGAATCGTGCCATGTCGACTTAGTTTGATCTACCCTTGTGCAAGTACTTTGCCAAGCCAAGTTACTACCTCAACTCGTTGTTGAATAGAGGCACTATCCATTTTACAATGATCTTGATTTTGTGGGATCTACTCACAGGCTCTACTTTCCAGTGATGTAGCTCGGGGAGCTAACTTCGTCGGTGCCGAGGACACGTTTGCCTATAAATACGAGTATCTTATGTCAATGCATACACTCGAGTTCTGGGTCATAAAATGTGTTGTTTGATTTTCATATCCGAGTATTCGAGCTCTACACGACTAATAGGCACGATGCAAATTTAATGGCAGCGCCACCAGACGTTTTCGCGTCGCAGGTTCATTAAATATTCATTGTAGCATAATCTGCCACGCCCAGAGCATCTCGCTTGGAGAACTCACCGCCATCGATTTCTCTCATCAGTAGCTGATAATATTCATCGAGTAGCTCGAGGGAACTAAGGTACTACACTTTCTCCCGTTTCCGCGCGTGGTCTCTTAGCTTGAAAACCGCAAGCGCAACGCGATCTCCCCCCATTTGAGAACAGCTGAATTCATGTCCACTTCAATTTCTTTCACTTAAAGGGAAAGATTCTCATCGCTTCGATCACCATAGGCCAAGACACTCACCATCAGCGGCGTTGTGGAGGGCGTCATCGGCTCCCCGTTAGGTGGCTGTTGGAGCGCTCCTGGGTGTCTCATCAGCCCGTTCCTTAAGCTGGTAAGCGCTTACAGGCGAGCTATTTAGCCTCCGGATCTTTGGCCGCTACTTCCCTTATCTTGTCGGGACCAATGAATAGCATGAACTTACTAGGCTTATCTAGTTGTGTCGGATACACGAACGGGAAAAGTTTATGTTTTATCGTCGCAGAGGGTGCAGTCCTTTCACAACTCGTTCCGTATAACTAAGAGTACTAATAAGTGCAAAGGGGTTGCCGTACACTTTGCACAGTTTTCTTTAACAGATGCGCTGAAATCGGGCTCGGATGCTCTGATCAGTTACGGAGCCAAGCGCCTCCACCGTAACTAGGTATCTGATTAGCTTTGCTATGTGAAAGTATATCTAATAATAAATCTGTTTGGGCTACATGTACACATTCGACTATCTTTCGTAACTTACCGATACTTCGGTATTTATGAATATCCACAATAACATTGAAGAACTGCACAATTGATTATCCTGTTACACATTCTTACATATTGTGTAAAATATAGAGGAACCTTTTTAGCTAAGAAAAGGTATCTTTCTGAAGCTCATAGACAAAGTAGTACAGTACCGGTATTTCGCCCACTTTTTCGCTTACTATAATACTTAGGCTCTTTTAAAATAGTCTTGCTGACTACAACTCGCTACGACATATTCGTTGCACGATCATGTCAACGCTGCCAAATTTTGTCGAGCCGATAGCCTTACGATGTTTTTTACTAGCTCAAAGCATTGATGTCATTAATCCTGACGTGATGACAAATTTACTAGCAAAGTTAAGGCATCTTCCGGTTACTGAAGACAACAAACGGGAATATCATACAGTACCTCTCGAGAAAGTCGGAGAGTTCCTGGACGCTATTCTTTTGGCGTATGCTAACACTGAATTCCAATCAGAGAATACTAATCAGCAAAGTGATGGTCCGCTGCCTATTATCTCAACAAAAGCGTTTTTGGAGCGATTTCGACCCACAAATACCACTCGAGTACTCTGTGGCTACTTATTTCAGCGTAATGATATTGTATTCAACTGCAAAACGTGTCAATTTGATGAGACGTGTGTGCTTTGCCTTAATTGTTTTCAAAATGGCAATCACGAAGGTCACGATGTGTATTTTCATCGTACAAGTCCTGGAGGAGTCTGTGACTGTGGAGACAGCGAAGCGTGGGCACCCGAGGGCTTTTGTGTCTACCATGGACACAAAAATGAAGTTACAGAAGGCTGTCCGAGAACAGGAAGCATGGAATCGTTGCCTGATAATATTTTACGAGTAGCCGACGCTTTATTTCAAGCCATCGTGAGTTGTTATATCGAAATGGCGACACAATCGATGAAACTTTTCGATGCTGAGTTTGTGGATGCAAATGGACGGCAAATGGTGCATGCGTTGCGGTTACGATTGCAACGAGAAGGGAAAACAATGGACGATGTCCAGCATGCGGAACGACAATTTCATGTGCGTATTTGCAACGACGACATTCACTCGGACGAGGATTTAATTCGATCACTGTCCCAAAAGCAAATACCTCGAGCTGAAGCACTTGTACGAGCAATTGATTCCAATGGATCTGAAATCGTGGCTAATAATTTGTTGTTGCGAGACGCTTTGGCGCTCATGCAAGCGCTCAAGAGTGAAGGATGGCACGTTTGTGTGGTACAAGATCAATTCATACACGATGAAGACGTTTTGCTACATATAACACGGTGGATCAAGACTATTTGCTCGTTGTCTGAACAGCTACATGAGCTGTTTTGCAACAAATTGTTTGCCACAGACGGTCAGCAAAAAGAACCAATTCAGATCATGTTTCTCTCGGATCCGTACTTTCGAAAGGATCTTGTGCTGGAATTGTACGAATTATATTTGAGACTTCAAGGCGTTAAAGGTCCGAAATTGCAATTTTCGATCGTTTTTATAAAAGTATATAACCGAATGATGCTAAAATATTTCTGTGGAGTCGGTACGCGAGAAGAATCGCTTTTTCAATACGGGGTTCAGATCCTTACGACTCCATCGATAGTTCACCATTTAATAAAAGATGGATTGATGGAAATGTTGTTAGATACGATCAATACTGCGCTTGAAATGGCACGCACACATACCATATCACTACAACCACATCATAGTATCTACCGTACATTGGACTGTGATCATCCTCTCTTAAAGTTCAAACGGTACCACTTTGTGATTGAAAACTTTGGGTATGTATTAGGTATTCCGGCAATGTCTAGTGCGTTCCTTCTTCGATCGGATTTGCTAGAAAAGTGGCTTTGTGCGCTCGCCGAAGTCCAAGATCTGGATCCTCAACTTCGCATACAAAATGGACGTGCTCATGTGACTTTTGAAACACAGTCGTGGCTTACTGCGTTTGCTTTTCATGCCCATGTGAGCAAACTTCATTCTATAGTTTCAAAAGGAATTCGTTTTCATGAGGCTGTGGATGCAAGCACTTGCAATCAAGAGCGCGAACGTATGGTTTTTAATATGCTTGAAGGATTTTGGGATCAGATGGATCGTTCCGTAACACATCAGATGGAACTTTATAGTTCTCCGTGTGGTCGATTGCTGGGCTCCCATTGTTCAAAAGAGATTGTCAAGTATGATATCATGACACAACCAGTGTCATTCCACCACCCACTTCATGGTCTGCTAGCTTTTTCTTTGATTGAAAGTCTGTACTTTGGACCAGCTTCACCTTTTGAAAGCGCCAAACCGTGGATTTCGAATTGGACTACACTTCTTGAGCGCACGATGGCGAAAATACTGAATCAGAGCGGAAGCAGAGAAGAAGAATTGAACAAACTAGTGCGACAGAAGAAGATATTGATTTATGCACTGATGGAATTTCCGCTTCGCTCTATGGCTTTAAGCGCGCATATTACGTGCGGCTTATGGATTCGAAATGGCCAAAACATGCAGCGCCAGTTGTTTAACTATATGAGTCCACCGTGGTGCAAAGAGTTACGGGATTCGGACCTTTTTCTTGTTCAAGTAAGCGCAGCGGTGGTGCGTCTCCCCACGTTCTTAACAATTTTTTTTGACCGCTTCGGCCTTGCAGAGTGGCTTGTATCCTGGGCAAATATTGGTAATCCAGAGTACGAAAGCTTGAGCGTAGCTACTCGTGAGGATTTTGCCAGCGCTTCAGAGGACGAGAAACTAGTTAGCGTTTTAGAAACCGCTCTGCTACAGCTTCTTTGGATCGTAACCGAGCTCACACCCGATTCAAACGCCATTGAACAAAGAGATATAGTTCTTCGCCGTGAAGTTCTCCACCGTCTAAGCCAGAATCCATATCGACTGTCTGAACTGCTTGATCAAACTGAATTTGTAGTCTCATCGCCGTTTGGTGGCCTCACAACTCGGCAAGAAAGGCAGCACTTAGCACGCCTTGAGCAAATCCTTGATGAAATTGCTGACGTACAGGTTAAGCGCTCCCATCTAGGGGCTCCACTCGGCGATGGCGCCTGTGAAGCCGACAGCATGGGAGATGGGTCTATGGAACCAACGACATACTTTTTAAAAGGGGCGTATTATAAAGAATATGATCCGTCATTTTATCACTTGAGTCGATCAAGCCATGAAAAAGCACAGGATGCTCGTCAAGAGGCGTTGTTTAAGACATGGAGAGCAGAGGATCCACCCATTCCGCTAGTCTCACAACTTCCACCTCCACACATGTCGTTTGGCATAGTGCGATTTCTTGTGCTGGAAAAAGGTTTGCTTGGTATCTTGCGCCTTATTTTGGAGGACGTACATTGCCCGGGCATTGGAAGTTTAGCTTGCGACCGTCGAGGCAAGAAGACGAATGCGATGGTGATATTACGTGCTATTCACCTGATTAATGTGGCTGTTCTTGTGCTGCAGCGTGGTAATGATAAAGCGATTTTGCCGCAAGAGACTGAACCTGTTTTGTCTGAAAGTAAGATACGCCAGACGCTCTTATTACTGCGAAACGGCCCCGAAGCCTTTAGAGAAACAGATGTAACATCACGAGGAAAGAAGCGCGTGAAAAGGCAGTCAGTGTCTAGTGATGAGGTCAATGTGCAAATGAATCGAGAGAATGAGGAAGGCGAGACGAATGACGTCCACGATTTAAGTATTGTTGCGCTTCTTGTAGCACTGTCAAAGGATATGGCTCAGCATGACTTTGAAGCCTCTAAATCCACGATCTCAGCTATTTACTGGATTTTAAACAATTTAGCAGCGTTAGATAGTGTGATCTATGTGTACTTAGAGCTTCGAGTCTGGAGTGGAATGAAAAAACATGAAGAGATGGTGACTGAGGTAGGAATGTCAAAATCTGAACGTAACAAGCTTCGTCAACAACGCGCAATTGCGGCGATGATGGCACGTCAAAAATCTTTTGCGCAGTCGAGTGCTTTTGCTGAGATGGACGACGCGGAACAGTTAGATGGAACTGGGTTCTCTGGCAACACTAGAGTGCAATTAAACAACCATGACACAGATCCCGAGCATTCAATTGTCTACCAACCGCCATCACCGCCAGACTGCATTATTTGTTCGCAGAAGGAGAGGGAGAAGCCAATGATGTACATCGGTCATGCTCAAATGAGCAAAGTGAATTCTCATGCGACTGAAAATTTACCAAGAGACATGACGAAGATTGTGACTGATGAACATAATAGCTCCTCTGCTCTCACGACAGCATTTCCACCAGCCATTCATCTGTCGCTGTGTGGTCACGCTGTCCATCTGCACTGCTGGCAAAAGTACTTCGAACTAGTGCGTGCACAGTCTCGATTTAATTTTGAGCACAACCAGACCAGCATCGCGTTTGATGCGAATTTTGGCGAGTTTCTTTGTCCGCTTTGTCAGGCGCTTAGCTCTATGCTAGTACCATACTTACCCGTCTGTCCACCACTAACATCAGCAAATCAGGTACGTGATCGCATCGCCATGGAACAAGTATTTCAGTCAAAACAAGATACTTCAACAATATTATCGTGGTTGTCCAATGGACTCCCGAGTCGAATTGATTCAATTGACCCTGGAAATAATGAAATGAATGCAGAGGAAGGGAATAGATTGAGCATAAACCGTGAGGATGATATTCATGCGATGAATCAGTTTGCCGTTGGGTTTCTCGAGACGATGTTGCGTTTCCAGCCCGAAATGACGCATCTGGCAACTGCTATGAGTGCACTCAAGAATGGTTTTTTCTCAACTGGAGCACAACTCACGCATTTGATCTGGTCATCTGTGGCTTCAACGATTACTAGCACGCAATTAAGTGGCATTTCATCTGCAATGCATTCTTTAGAAACATTCTCGACATCGAAGAAAGGCAATAAAAGTTCTTCTATCTGGCAACCACCTTCTCGATCCCCAACTACTGAAATGGCAACTTCTGCGGCGACAGCATATTCCCTCGTGTCTTTGAGAATCACTGACATTTTAAATCCGGCAGTACCGCCTTTGAAAACGCGAGTAGGTGTGTCATTGCCAGAAGCGCTAGATCCACAATTGGACCAATATACACCCAAAGACGACAGCAAACTCAATATTCTGCTGCGGCCACTGCGAAATATGTCATTGCTTTTTACAACACGCCACCACGGATTTTATCGCAGTATGTGCTTCCCTGTTGCGCAGAATCTTCGACTTGCTCTGTCTTCTGAACAATGGCTTGAGACGTTATCGCAAGGACCTCCACTCCAACTTGGTCTACCCATTTTGAGTCAGGATTTATTCTATCTGTGTGTTGCTATTTGCAGTAGTATGCTGACGACTAAATCAGAGATCTTGCTCACGATTCGATCATTGTGTGTTCTATACATGGCCCAAGTGCTTATTCAACTGGCTCAAATGGAAGCGGAAGATGAAGATGAAGATGATTGTCTCGGAAATGAATTGAGCGATGAAAGGAGACGTGCACTTGTAACTGTTGGTGCTAATGATGAATTATATGAGCAAAGGGAAGATATGCAGCTTGGATTGGAAACGCTGATGGCGCGTCTTGCATTTGAAGCTGGCGTTACTTGTGATCGGAACCGAGAAGATGTTCCCTGTGCAACTCGGCGGCCAGCGTTACAAGGTCGACAGCTGCAATTGCTGTTTGAATCTTCGTGTACGGCATTCATGCGGCAAGCGACACTTCTTTGTCGTGCATTTTTCCGAGGCGAGCAAGATCCAGATGTATCATGGAGTGCCAATTTTGTCAGCTCGCTGCGTCTCAGTACAAATTACCATGAAATGTGTCAACAACTAGGAATACCACGAATTTCACAGTTATTGGTCGATGAACAACTGATCAAATATCTTTTACGGGCTGCGCGTGAACTACGTACTCGTATAACAAGTGGTGCAGTATCAGAAGAGGCTCAAGCTCATTACCAGCACCACGGGAATGCTGAGCAACTGATTACCGAGGTCCAGACACTTGTTTTTAGTAAGGCAAAGCAAGACGAAAATACTTTGGCTGAATGGGAAGCAAGAATTGCTCGCGGTAATTTTCAGAAAATCCCAAAACTTCCGCTTCGATTGGAGCCAGATGTGCATCAGCCGCATAAAAGTTTATTTCATTTCGCAAATATTCGACTGGTAAAACTAGCGCATTCGTATACCAGTTTACATTCTGAGGTGCTAGGGAGAAGCAAATGCAGACAAACGTTAAAGACAATGGAGAATCCAGCTATTTGCCTGGTTTGTGAACACATCCTATGCGCTGGGACCGAGTGCTGCCGACGACGCAATGACGGTATTGGTGCCTGTACTTATCATGCTATTACGTGTGGTGCTGGTGTTGGGTTATTTTTCCTTATGCGGTCGTCTTCAGTGCTTCTTGTATATGGCCCTAGGAGCTCGTACTTTGGATCGCCTTATCTTGATATGTTTGGTGAAGAGGATATTAACGTGCGTCGTGGGCGACCCTTATATTTAAGTGCTACGCGAATGAGAGCGCTGCAGACGCTGTATGCAAATCATCAGCTTGCCAATGAGGTAGCACGAAATCGGCGAACCTCCGATCAATACATTCGAAATAATTATTACTGATCGAAATAATTACAATAGATGGAGGCAATGTGGCACATCTTGGCTCAATGAAAGTGAATTTGATACCCGAACAAGCTCAAGTAGAATGTCAGTTGATGATGTCAATCACTACTTTGTCAATATGTTACATCAGATATCTTTAAACTGTCGCAAAAAAAATTCGCATGAATGTTATCAATTTGGGAAATCTAAGGTAGGTATAAACTTTAAGGTGATAGGGTTCTCGTCTGGGACTTACATTTCCACATCAAGTATAGCATTTCGTCCACATCATGTTTGCCCAAGTCGATGCATTTTCCTTGCAGTAGTAGCAAAAAGATTCGTGCTCGAATTTAAAGTCGATGTTCCTCATTTTCTTAATATAGTCACTTTCGCGCACGAGATTATACGATCGTAGGTCCCTCTTCAGCTCCATTTCTAGATCTGCGTGGTCCGTTAGCACATCGACATCTTGTATTGCTGTCACAGCGTAGACTTCTTAGAACAGGTTTCACCAGCTTCAATTGGGAGTAATTCTTAGGAAGTCATAAAGCCGTGTCGCTCAAAGTACCTCTGCTGTAAGATTTGCATTCGCTGTTCTCTTCCTGCAATGTCCATTGAATTACGGATCTGTAGGGTACCATGTATCGCCTTGTAGAAAGCTTTCTTTTAAGGAACGGTGAGATGATGAGTGACTGACTGCATAGTTAATGAGTGTAGCGGATGCATCCTTGGTCGAAGCCTCTGTTTAGCCTGGTTTAGTTTTGTTACTACTCGTACGTTCGATCTCCTTACATATCTCCTGCAGTTTTTCTGTGCTGCTGAAGATATCCTAGACAAGTCAGGTAAAAATTCAGTGGACATCGCAACGGAACCTATTGAAGTAGAATTGCCGTCATTTCCATCTCTACAAACTCTTTCGACAACCCTGCCCCATTGACACCTTCTGCCATTTCGACACTTCATCGTGCAGCAACCACAATTTGCATATAATTTATCACGGCATGCATGACCAATAAATCAAATTTATTACTCAGACCGCCCTCACAGCGTTGTTTCTATTGTAGCGAAGACATTTTTTGGCACGTGTTAATCTCTTCATGGTTCTCGCAACGGGGTTGCCACGCAGCGCGCACAGAAGTAGATACTCGGATACTATTAACACACAGACGACGGGTTCTCCAGCCATGTCAAACCAATAGCCTCGCTAGTACTTACTTATTCAAATGATACAATTTTTCATTTTGAACTTTGAGCTAATTCTAATTGATACTTACATATCTGCTCTGCTGTCTGTAATTAAAAAACATACACAATGCATGGCGTGAGGCTAGCAGCCCGTTAGCAACGATCCTCTCTCATAGAAAGTATCATCAGTCTGATACGTACCGGTCACCATTATAGCACTTCGTCATAGTACTTTTTTACGCTGGTTCTTCATCTGAGCTCCGCATTGAGGCCAAGGGATAATAGCTCAATGTGTAAGCAGGTACGTCCGTCATACTGCACAGCTTAAGACTCCAACACTTGCGATCTGAAGTTTTCTTATTGTCATTGATCTGATAAACGGCTTTGGAGTTATAATTTCGTTTGACCACCAGCAGAAATCAGACTTTACTGATTGACAGTAATGCACGTAATGTCACGATATTTATTTGAGAGTACAAACGTATCGTCGTGCAACCATTGCTCAACTCCCACCTTCTTCATGGGGGAAAGAGTAAAAGTAACCGATCTGATCATACACAGTAATGAGAATATTTACTTTCCATTAGTTGTTTTCAAAGCTAATTAAATCTGCTAATTCAGGATGACAACCAAAGTTAGAACAAGGTTTTTGTCATATCGTTTGAGCCTCATTAAACGGCTGCTTAAATTGAAATTTGGCGTTTCGGCATCACAGAAAATTATTCAAGATTAAGACGCGATTGAGCGGTATAACTTCAAGAGCTTTCATTGTGGGGAGCAACACAGCCATTCGCGTATATATTTAAAATGACATGATATACTACTGTGTCTTACTTAGTGAAAGTCTGATATAGAAATTCATCCGAAATGACACATGCCTCAAACTAACATGTTTTTTCCGTTTCTATATAACATTGAAGCATAATAGCATTTGGACTAACAAGAACCAAACACAGGGTAAGTATACATTACGTCCGCTTTGATATATGTAGTTGGATCACGATTAAATATAATTATTGATGGTGTAGTTTTCACGTGTAGTAACTAAAAACGGGAATAGTTCGAGCGATTTGGTTAGCCGCAGCACGCGCCATGTCAATATCAGGACCCAGCACGCTTGCGATATCATAGTATCGTTCAATAGCGGCACGTATGCCGCTACTTTCACCCACTTCGCTGATTGTCGGCAACACCTTCGCCAGCTTGCGTCGCTTGATGGGTTTTTCAAAGCATGGAAGAGTGATATCTGCATCATCAGTCGGTGAATGCGCAAGTAGCGTCCTGATCACGGCAAAAGCTGCGCCTGGTTCGGTCACGGTCGTTGTCTGGATGATGACATAATTGTTATTCTTCTCGGAAACCCAGAAGAACTGCCAATGATCAGTCAAGTTAGTTAGCAGTGCCATCACTGGGTCATCGACGAGGAAATCCAGTGCGATTAGTTCCGACAAAGCCTGGAAGCTGGAACCTGCTTTTACCACCTTCTTAACTTCGATCAGCATCTTCACATCAGGCAACAGCTCCACATAATGCGGGAATTGTTTTGCGAGAGCACTCAATACGAGGATATCCATCTTTCCAACAAGATCAATATCGTGACTAGGTACTGCAACGCTGAGAATGTTATTGCCTTTTTCCACGCCGAGCACGCATAACTTCTTCTCCGCGAGCACATCGCCAATGTTGTGTTCCACGTACTCGCGGTATCGCTCTCGTTGCTGCTCCTCGGTGAGCGCAATGTTCTGACCACGTCCATCGCAAACGCTATCCCACTTGAATCCCTGAACCGGAGCTGGGTTTCTAGCAGTAAATGCAACCGTGCCAACAGGTTTCACTCGAATATTCAGGTCATGCAGCAGCGCTTTTCCCTCGTTCGAGCTCATTTCCGAATGGACGTATCGCTTACGCTTGATTTGTACAACTTGCTCGTACATCTCGTCGATTTTTTTTCCATTTTCGCAGTTACCAATTTCTCACCAGCGGCAGCTTCTGGCAGTTCCACCAAGACGTGAATCTCTTTATCTCCAGGCTGAAACTTCTTTTTGAAATACTCATCATCGTCGAGTTTCCGCGACGAGAGCATCTTCTTGTATCCGCTGTCGATCTTTCTTTGCAGCACGTCCTCCACACTGTAATCATGATTTAACCACGCGTCGTCCTTCTTCGCCAAGTACAGCGTCAAATCGCTTCCATCAAAGCTGTAGCGCTCTTTATATCGCTTCTTGTCGAAGATGGCCTCCTGCAATGCGCTCACTTTAGCATCACGAGTGATCTTCACGGGAAACACGCTCTTTTCGCCATACACTGCGCACTCCAGCTTCATCTCCATGTTTTTTTTCTCAAATTTGATACCCTCCTCAAATCGATGATAGCATTCTTTTTGCCATCGTGTTTTTGATACTGTAATTTAAAAAGTTTCATTACACTTTTGGGGGTGCTTTCCTATTTACTGCTACCTTGATTATGGACTTACGTGATTAATAGGGCCGACTTTTCGGTCAAACTAGTATACTGAAACCAAGTTAGAATTTTAACCTGGTATAACCAGCTTTGACACGTTGTCCAGTGATTACTTGGGTGTCTTGTGGCTCAGTGGTCGATAATTGGTTTGAGATCAGTTTGGTCTCTGGATCAATATCGGTCGCATTGAAATCTTGATAAATCAATACCCGACGGTTGGGATCCGAAAACTTGAGGGTAGGGAGTCTACCAAACCAAGGTGGGAAGCTTGGGGTCGCGTACAAGCGCTTCTTGGGGCTGGAGACATAATCAAGGAGCTGGCATATTCCGATCTACCTTCGGGGAAGTCTCAATACAGTCAGGCCTGGAGTTTGACGGATGGAACTTGCCCCCATCCATGTATAATTCCGCATAAGCCGTTCCAAGGAGCCGGATGGGATTAGTTCTTAGTACGAAGGTTCCCGGTTGGTATTCTCGACTTGGTGTGTAGCTCTACTGGGTTGTCTTCAAGTGACCATCTCTGTCCATAAGATGCTTAGTCATTTGGTGTTGCTGGACTCGTATCAAAAACCGTGTCTTGTATTAGCTGTTTAAGCTGACGCAAGACGAGTGCAGAGTGACGACGGCTTTTTCGAGCTCGCGTGTCGATATGATTCGAGACTTGGTCATGGAATCGACTCTCATTGCGATGCATCCATATGCAGCGGGTTATAATGGCTCGCACAAAGTTCAATACCACAAAGAGAGTAAAGCCGTGCTTTTCTTTGGCTTCTTGGGTAGGCTGGAGTTTGGAGAAGTACACGAGTGTTCCCCAGGAAAGCTTGCTTACAAAAATTCCTTTGGAGAGGCTGGATAAAAGGGTCCCATAACCGTGAGGCAAAGGGACAAATCCAAAACAGGTGCTAGGGGGTCTCAAGGTGCTCAAAGTCGAAGTGGCAAGTTGTCTTGGCGTCTTGGATACGCTGGAATCGATAGCCTAAGTACAAGGCGTTGTGTTGGAGTCGGAAAAGAAAGTCAGCATAGACTGATAGGATATGCTTGTTTAATTTTGAGTCTCGTTTCCAGAAACCGGGTTCAGGGACTTCTGAGATCTCTAATCGCTGTAATGGCAACGCAGAAGGCTTGGGAGATTTAAGCACGCCCCGGATCATAGATCCTGTGAGTTCCTCTATGGGGTGCTCTTCAATAACCCAATTATGGAAGGCTTTTGCAAATACTTGATTTGGACGAGGGCCGTGGGGTAAATGACGGAGTACCCGAAGCGCAATATCACAGTCTGCGAGAAGGTCCCTGCAATATCATGTGTAATACGCTCTTGAGTCATCTGGACGTTAAATTGCTGTAGCAAGCGACGCCGGTGTAGGTGCATTACCGCAGGGATCGTATATATCTTCTGCCGTATAGAGCTGGAATTGGGCGAGTCTGTGTACGAGTGCCGAGGGTCTTGTAGCTAATGTGCGATCCTGGCTTCCATGTCGTATTATGGCGTTGTGCAATAGAGGCATAGACAATAAGTCGAAATCGCTTGTACTGGCTGGTATCTTGGGTCTCAACTTCGTATGCCACACAAACAGCACCTGGTGCCAGAAGCTGTTGAGAGCAGACCAGCGGTTTTCACGTCGAGTATTGGCGTGGTTGGGACTGGTAGTTACCGGAGCATATAGGATATCAAGAGGCCGGCCCCATGGCGCCATTGCCTGGTGAAAGACCTCAACAATAGGAGAAACCCAACTGGGAAGTGAGTGATGGTATTTTCGCACACTGTTAATCAGTGTGCGTCACACGTACAAGTGCATGTATTTGTAGTGCGGTTACAGAGTCCTCGATTTGGGTGAGACCGAGACCTCCTTGGGATCTTGGTGTGTACCACCAGTCTGTGGCCAGGATAGCTGCTAGGAGTGCTATAGTCACTTAGAAAGGACGCAATGACACTCTTGACTTGATCTTGGAAACCGGATTGCGGGATGTGACATACACTGGCTGTGTACCAGAGTGTGGGTAACACAATTTGCTGAAGCAACGCCACTCAGCCGTTTAAAGTCCTTGCGCGGTGTTTCCACACTGTACAACGGAGCTGGATATTGGCAATGAGATGGTGCAGCCGATCCGGATTGGAGAGTCGCGGTCAATATTGAACACCGAGAAGCTTGGCTTCGTTAGTATTGTCTGTGACTTGTACCCCGAGCTGTTGCATCTGGGCATGA
>NW_020187129.1:567857-590859 GCF_900000015.1 Plasmopara halstedii | reverse complement strand
GCTGAAGCCAATAATTCTTTTCAAAGATCATGGGCGCCGTACACATCAACATCAGCTCGAAGAGCGATAGAGCTCTAGTCGCACGCGTAATGATAGCTGTATTTTAATTGTTCCACCATGAGGCTACACTTCGAAATACATCATCACGTGTCTTGGGAACCTTTGTGCCGACATACTTGGCCCATTTGCGGGCAAATGTGTTGGTGACGGTTTGATCGGTCGCGCTAAAAATGAGATTGATCATGTGGAGTTGAGCGAACTCGGTAATGTTGGGGCTCAACTCGCACATCTGCCCTGGAAGCGCGGTGTTTGATGCAATAGGTGCCTTGACGGAGCTCATCAATATCAGCGTGTCAGGGTTGTTTGTCGTCTGGAGTGCTTTGTGAAGATCATCTACCATGGCATCGGCAATATCCGAGCGATCCGGTAACAATAGGAGGTTTGCCGTCTCTCCAGTAGCCTCCATCTCGCTGACTATCTTTTGAATTGGCATGGGTGTATGAGTTTTTACCACTTTGGTGATATGCTTAGTAAGGAATTGACTGGCTTCCTTGCTAGATTTTATGTAACGCGGATTCTGAACCATTCGCGACACAATATAAAAGTGCGGGTCGTAACTTCATCGAGCGTCGCTGGAAAACAGCCGAGCTCGACTTCGACAGTGCTAAGGATGTCGCAGCATTTACTTGTTGTAACTCTGGCAAGAGGTTTAGGTCGAGATTTCACCAGCATTTTTTCAGAGTTCCCATCAGTACGCGATCACTTTCCTTTAGGCTTACCACCAGTAGTTGGCAGCAATGCGGGTTAGGAAAGTAGTGTCGCTGCTGGTGGTGGTAACAGTAGCCGAGAAAAGTCTGACTGCCAGGGGGGTGACACGACTCGGGAGCCTGCAGTGCCAAGAGAGATCTTGCTAGGCGCTGGATCGTCATTTGAGGCTGCGGAGAGACAATAGCGGTTGCCATGATAAAGCTTTCGCATAGCGATCGCTAGAGCGAGTATTCATGGGTGCCTCGACTTACCACCACAGCGTATGATGGCCGTGTCGGATTCAGGTTTGGCCTGACGCGGGCGGTAGTGGAAGACTGGGCAACGGCTCCAGCTAAGTCAAGCTTATGAATGGACCGAGAAGATGCGGCAAGCAAAAAGAAGCTGGTCACACACAGAGCCTCGTACAATAAGCTAAGGAGGGCACCGACTAGAACAGAAGCACACACGCCACATGGCTGTTGTAATCACTTTTTCCAAATTAACATCCGGAACGTACCGTATATCCGCTGTGCTCCAAGCTTAAATAGGCGTTTCAGCTTGATGCCGGCGTCAAAATCACTGTCAGCACTCGACACATCGACGATGAAGCGGTCGGCAAAAATGCCAAACTCGCCGAACCAATAACTGCCTCCAAGAAATTTTATATCATGTAACGGGAATTGTTCGTCCGTGTAAGTACGCTTACTGAGGAATTCGTTTCTAAATTCTTCTTCACGGTCTTCGTCACGTTCTGTCCAACTCTCTCTATAGTGACAGCACATACACTTGTTCCACACGTTATCTTCGCCACCATCGAACTTGGATATTATTCCAATTCCAGGGCATCCAGCGCATTTGCACTAGCGTGGACTTGATCTCCCTGATGACTATCACGGCCGACGTGGTGGTTCCACTCAAGTGTTTGACGAACTCTTTAGTCGAATAAGTTCTCGACTAATGACTGGATTCGCGTATTTTTGCGCCATCGGGCCAATCACTCGTGCTGGAGATGAGCCGCAAAGCCTTAAGTGTGTACCGAACGTCCCGCAATCCAATCTAGATTTCATTGAGACAATCGACACTAGATTCTGGGCCTGGATTCACGAGACCAAATACGTAGTTTTCCACCGTTTGCAAAGCGCCAGCACCGCTGCAGATTTGTTACAGGTACGCGATCTGCGCAATTTTAAAGCACAGAATCGGGTTCATCCCGATATTAAAAATGCTTGTGAAGTACGCTCGGACATGAGTCGAAATCACGACGAGAGGGACGGAGGGAGAAGAGGAAGGAATAGCTTCCCTAAGCGAATTCCGGGTTTAGACCCGCACTGAATGCGCAAACGATACCAGGACATTTGAGAAGAATACGAGTGTAAGACTTTTTCGTATTCTCGCTCGCTGGTTATCCCAGCCAACTCACCAAGAGCTGCTTTTGACCGCAGATGTTTCTCTCCACCACCACGTTCTTGACGTTGTAGTATCGATTTCCTTGTTGATCTAGAAAGGGGGGGGCGGAGAGGGCATCCCCTCTGCTTCTTCTGTGACTGGCTCAACGGTCTTCGTCCGCCTTGGAATTGTATTTGACAAAGATAGAAAAGCTGCTCTCGTTAATGAATCAGCGGCCAATCAAGGTGACCAATCGGGTATCGTCGACGTGATAATGCGTGAAAAACAATCAATAGGTCGCTTGCGAAGTTTGCAAAGTTTTCGATTCTGCATGGCGTCATCGATACTCGCCTGGGAATGCAATTGAGAATCATATTCATCGATTCGAGCAGGCTCTGATGCTTTCACTCCTGCTGTAGCCTATTCCGCTGATGATGTGGGGGTTCCTTTCATGCGATCTCGCCATGGTCCGGATCGTTCCCGATCATTTAAGTCCTTTGAGGACGATGCTGAGGCGATGATCCTCGGCACGAGGGTCGATCCAACCTTCGACTCTCGAACCAGAGCCATGACTCTTAAGCCACATTCGTAAGTATCTGTGTTACATCCAGGTTGGATTTCGCTTTGTCGCGATGGTAGGGCTTGAGAGGTCCTAAGAAGAAGGTTAGATGTGTCCTTAGCCAGCTTGGCAGATCGATAATGTAAGCATTCCCATGGCGTGGCACTACTCGGAATGGACTGATGAAGCTAGGTAACTGCTCCGAGCTACCAAGCCTGAGATCGCATCGTCTGATAGGTTCCTAATACTACTTAGTACTACTTAGTACATAATCCCCACAATAAAATACATCATACCCTGACAACATCGTCTATCTGCGTCTTTCATTTGCAGAGCTTGCGCATTCGTCATTGCATCTCACACCCATGTGATCGTATTCACACGAATCAAGATGAATGAGTCCAGGACGTCCTTCTACTTGCGTTTCACATTCACATCATTGATTGTATCAATTTGAGAGTCAAAGATTTCCCGAGCTTCTCCCGTACTGACATCGGAGACACTACCCATTGCACAGCGGTAGTCGCAGGACATTCATGAATAAATGATATAAATCCGGTTGATAAATGGAACTAATTGTCCAGAGCACATTCTGCGAGATTTTTTTGCGCAGTAGCTTTTCAACACATCCCCGAACACTCAGGTTGACACGTTTTTTTGGTCCTCCGGTCTCCGAGTGTACAATCTTGGACATATCCAAGCGAGTGCCACGAACTCGAAACACTTCTTTTCAAAAGCCTCTCGCGAATCGTGTATCACGATCAAAGACGATGGCGTCTGACAATCAGTGATTGCGAAAATCGTTTTCAACAAACACTTCAGCCAAACGTTCAGCATTGATGGAATCGCTATACGGAGCGATGCAAATCATCTTGCAGATTATATCAACAAAGACGAGCACCTCATAGTGGTCATCAGCATTCTCGGGGAAGCCAACGATAATGTCGAGACCGACTGACTTTCAACAATCAGTAGGAATAGAAAAGCTCTGGAGTGGCAGCTGCGTGTGCCGTGCGCTCTTCATACCTTGACTAACTTTAGTTAAAGATCAACCATAATCTCCTTGGCGGTGACCAACTCACCAATGGCCAAAATCACTGAGGTAGCCATGCTTATATCGGGTGCATTCAAAAGCACTGAATCATGTTTGGGGACATTTTGCCTCCGCGCGTAGTTACGCGACGTGCTGTTGTCAGTCCATACTCTTAAGGAGAGCCCTAGCCCTTCACATTTGCTGTGATCACAAGAAGACCATTCTAACTGGAGTCGCTAACGAAGGTCAACGATCATTCGAGAGCTAAATCCTCAATGATTCGATCACCACACTTATAACTGTCCTAGTAGACCGCCCTGGATCTACTGGGTTCCGGTGTTTATCAAACGCCTCGTGGTGTTGGAATTACGTGACTCGGAACCATTGCGACGAGTGCCGTATTGAGAGCTTCGTCTCTAACGTGGACAATCACGGCAGATGTTACCGAATTGTTAACATCAAAAACAGCAACTTTGCTGCCTACGGACAGTCCAGTGCTAAGACTTATTGATTTCGGATTTCCGGTAGCACCAGTCACTGCTTCCACCGGGTTGACCGATTGACCACATGCTTGACGCTGATAGTAGTCCTCACGCAACGCAATCATAATTGCATCTTCCAGAGCGTTGGGATCTGGTGGAAACCTTCAGTCTTAGGAGAAGTCCCCTCATAAACACAGCGATCATCACTGCCTCTGTATGTGATTACTTTGCCATACTGGGACGAACGTCGCGGAGCTTCTGTCATAGTCATACAATGTGCCGTTGGTTTGACGGCATGACAAAAATTTCGACTGTTGTCGAAATACCACATCCAGTGGAAGGAACTTCGAATTTATGGCCCTCTCTAACTCTTGCCATGTGGTACAGTAGCCAGGGCGATCAACCTCCCATGGCGTCGCCCAATCCTTTGCACATCCATGCAAATGCGAAATGGCAAAGGCCACTTGACCACAGCCATCACGAATTTAAAACATCGTGATAGCGACGCCCATTTCTTGCTGCCAGAACGCAATTTTTTTTTCGTTCCCGTGGAATCTTTTTAACTTGATATTCACGCGACGTTCTGCGTGTACCGGCGGTGTTGACACCACTTGTGAAGGAGGTGACGGAACTGGCGTCGGTATGTTCTGCGATTAATCCTTGCTCATACGCAGCAAAATTTGCTAAGAGTTAAGTTATCGTTTCTTGATCCAATTGGAAAATATCAGAGACCGCGTGCTCTCCGATTGAAGCTCGCAACTTCACCACACGCTCCCATTGCGAGTGTGCTAAAAGCGAATTTTCCTCCCTGTTGACCGAGGACGACCGCCGACTGTGGTGTCCACATTATCCATCGATAAATCCATGGAAGTAGTCGGCGTTGGAATGACTATAAGTGCTACTAAGTGTAACGGGAATTGCCCGCCCGTATACACACACTTACTGAAGAAGGCCTAGGTCAATTGACACGCCTCACTGCATGTTGCTCGCTTTCAGCAGGCCGTTGACTTACGTAAGGAGGTAGAAAGGTGATGTGACATATATTCTTATAGCCAATAGACTTTAAAGTTCCAAGTATACCCAGTTCTAATATTTCAGAACTGAAAAGGGATATAGAACTATGCAGGTTATATAGTCAATATTAGATACACAAAGTATGTGGTTCACGCAACATCTGCAATGGGACCTGGCCTCTTACAATTTCTGTCCGACGAGGTCTTGCCAGGCATCTTTGGTCTTCACTTCAATGCGGAGGTGCTTTAGTCAGCTGGCCTAGTTGCTGCTGGTCAATCTGCTGCTCGACGACGAGGTTGACGTGGTTTTTGAGCTGCAAAGCAAAAATTTTGTTTGGCAAGTTCTGCTAGGACACGTGCCCAGTCTCAATGATTATCATATAACGGATAGATTTTGAGACATGATGATAGAGCGCGAAAAGAGCATCTGCTACTTTCGATGCAAAGATTTGTTCCGATGTTACCTTGTCCTTCGATATTCTTATTCAACTTGTTGTTCTATTGGCGTGTTGCTTATTTTGTGCTGTAGATAGCCTGTTGTAGTAAGCCATTTATCTCCGGGTTGGCTTGATTCTTAAAGCCATCAGGCTGATCCACATAAATTTCTTTATAGAGAAATGCCGTATCCACGTCTACGTTCTTAAGCTCCGTGTCTTCTAGCCATGCCTTCTTGTACTTGTTTTGCATGACTTCATCGTATGAAACAGCGCGTTTGCCATCGTCGTCTTTGATGTGAAGACAATAGCGAGAATTGTAGGAATTAATTATCAAGGTTTAATTGTCCTCGACGCATACTCGGGTATGCGTCTTGTCATCAGAGTACTCCACGCCACTTACGCTTAGGTCGTATCATCCTTTCTTCTTCTTCATTCCTACCTGGTGTAAATTGTCCACGAGTCGACATTGAGTGAGCTGGTCCATTATCCTTCTCTTGATGGTTCATCATGCATTTTCATTGTTGGTGTACGGAAGCCTTCAACGACATCAGTATTCTCTGCGGTATCTCAATTTTTTCGTTTTCGACGACGTCGATCACACCTTCACTTGTGACCTTCGACATCTCCCTCGACGAATTCTCAGCAAAGGTTATACCTCCAGAGGTAACAATAGATTCATCGACAGCATGGGGTAGCTGCTATCTCTTGTACTACGAAGCATGTCCGAGAAAGTAGCGCATGGCATCACAAAGATCTAGCTTTTGCGCTTCTCCTTGACAATATAAGCGTAAGACTTACTTTCGAGCATTCGAAGTCTTGTCTAAACTGCTTTCCTTCAGCATGCAGCGGTCATTTCAATCAGGATCGCTTCATCGGCCGCCATGCCATTTTGCTGGGGATGGTACGGTACAGTGAACGCTTGGTTGATCATATTGGCATTTCAAGTACGCCCTTTGCCTTATTGAAATATTCGCCACAGTTATCGCTGCGTAGCACCTTGTTCTTCTCCCCAGAAATCATCTTAATTTCCTTGAGGTATTCTCTTAACGCATCCTAAACTTAGTTCTTCCTTCACAACGGATATATTGTCGCGTAAGGACTATTCATCATGATTAAGTCACGATACACTTGTATCCCTACTTTGACGCTGGTGTGATCGTCCAAGCGCATACAAACACGCGATATTATTCGATGGTATGCTCACCCTGCCTTCCAGCCCATCCTTGCTTGAATGGAATGTTATTCGCACTTATATTCATACATTACACACAGAACCGCTTTTGGCTGGTGTACAATAGATTCGTCCGCCTTAAACATGTCTTTCAGCGTGGTGAACAATGCATGTCACAGTCGCTGATGCCATTGATGACATCTTTCGTGACACTCGCTTCCTCCGTCAGTGTTGAGATACAACAACTTTCTCGCGTCCGACCGGCTGATACAGGAACGTTTTCACAACACTGGTCCTTTGTCATAGTGACTGTCGTTCTACGCACCATTGCTGCTGTAAGTAAGAGCATATTCGCAAGCAAATATTTCACGCGCAGCGCGTCTTTCAACCGTGCGTAGATCCACGAGCGTCTAGTTTAAGCTCACAGGACCACCGCGTCGTAGCCGATAACTTTGAAAGTCGGCATTGATTTTTGCGCCTGACACATTGAGTGAGGTTCTGATTTTCATGAAGTCCCAAAACAAATCGCGCGACTTGCATATGTGTGCCGACGCTCCACTTTCCATAATCCAGCTCTCATTGGAAAAACCCACCAGGTACAGTGAATGTCACGATTGATTGGTCTTGGAATCTTTCATTTGATCTTGCCTTCAAATTACTGTATTTTGCGTAGTAACCCATCTAACCACAATTTAAGCACCGAACTGACGTTTCCTCCTTGTATCCTCTGTGTTTGCTTATTTTTCGGGTGCTTTTCCTTGCTCTTTCTTTCTACAGCGCAGTCACTTCTTCAATGCGCGTAGAATCCGTCTGCCGCATATCCTCTGCAATCAGCTTGCTTACAAAGCTACAAGCTTAAGCTCCTGTATCGACATACAAAACGCTTGCACCAGGCTCCGATAGACTCCGTGGAATTGTCGCACAGACGTGTTATTCACTTAGCTCACAGCCTGCGTACTTCATCAGCATCACAAAATTCTTCAATTATGTCTCCTGCTCACTGACGGAGGTTGCCGTGAGCTTGAATGTTGGGATCCTAGCCACAAACATCATGCGTCTTGTGGATCGTCTTCAACATATCCCAAGCCTTCGTTGCGATCAATGCTGTCACTACTGCGAATTGTTGAGCTTGGAAAATGTTGACGCTTGCACTTGCTGTTCCTCACCTTGACGCTTTCGTCTGCCTCCCACAGTCCCTTTGACATCAGGTACATTTTTCGTTTGTGACTCTCAGAATGTAGTTGGAGCAGTCGAAATACTCGACTTTGAATTTAGTATCATTACTAGGGCTTTGAACCTAATGAATTAAGATTTTGAAGAGCTACTTGTTTTCAAAGTGGTGAAGCGAAGAGTGAGTTATAGTGTGGCTGTAAGCCACCGTTCCTTCGCCCGTACGTTTGCAGTCACTACGAAATATAACATTTGGTTAATCATTGCATCGTTTCAAATGCAATATCGAAAAGTGATTGCGTTAAGGGAGCGTTTTAAGGAGAACACAAGGTTTAATTGAGCCCTGAATACCAGTTCACAACGATTATATGCACGCGGTGTGATTTAACCCCACAAAACCACTTTGCCAACACTAAGTGCTGCAAATTAAATTATTAATATGCAAAAAGTCGACACAACATACATGTGAAATCGTCGACAATTTTGTTTTAGCTAAGTACGACTTCTTAAACGGAGTATGTCGCAATCTAAAATATCTTTAATTTTTTATATCGAGACTTAAGAAATTTACCGAAGCGGCAAGTTTTGGGTTGAATTTGAGCCTACAAATGCGAACACAATAGATCTTGAATCTACCCCCCTTCGACGACTCGGGCATACATACACTTCTCAATTTTATGTGTCGTGATGAAGTTGACTAGTCGAGTTATCGAGGTGCCTCAGCCCTAATCTCCCAAGCACCTACGCAAGACATGTCTCCATAGATACCGAAGCCAGTCGTCGTTTCACATTTCTCGCGCAAGATGAATGTAAGCAACCCAACTGGCGGTTTTGCTGGATCCGTACCCACCAATCCAATCACCGGTGGTATCCCTGATTCCGGCCAAGCCTCGCTTTCTTACACGGACCAGGACAGGATTTGCAAAATTCAAACGACGGTGTGATTTTGCAGCTCGATACAGAACCGCATGCTGTGCTGTGTTATGATGAAGATGCACAGAGCACCAACGTCAAGCTCCACAGGAGTCAACTCGCTGACATAATTAAGCAGGCTCGTCCATAAGTTCTGCCAAGTGCCTGTTATGGGATGATCATTGAGACTGGGCACGCGTTCCAGCAAACCTCGCCAAGCAAATCCACTCGAGGACCATGGCATTCCCGTCATCGAGCAGCAGATTGACGAACAGCGACGAGGTCAGCTAAGTAAAGCGTCTGGTTGTAAAACTCACATTAAAGTGAAAACGCAAGGAGTCTGTCAGAATCTCGTTGGTCAGAAAATCAAGGTTTCTGGAGGCAGGTAGCGAATCCGCGAGTCTGACATTCTTGCCGACTGATTCTTCAATGATGTGTCGAGTATTGACAGGGATTTCGACGTCATGCTAATTCGCTAATTCAAGCTCGGAGTGCAGCTGATTTACGGTACGTTCCGAGATGTGAATCTGGACGCGGTCATCTCGACAGCCACCTGACGTATGGTTTTTCGCTCTAATCGGTGCCCTGCGAGCTTGCTGTACGCTGCGCTCTCTGTGACAACCTCGTTTTGCTGAATACATCGACCCAGTACATACTCAGAACGTTTCTTTTCAGACCCAATGCATGTCGTTTGGCTAACCTTCTGTTCATGCGCTAGACTCAGCTGAGGATGTTGCCCTGTCTTTCACTACCATTCACGCCTGGCCGGACCTGACCCCAACACGGCCATCATATGCTGCTGTGGTACGTCGAATCACAAATGAATCTTTGCTTCAGCGATTGAGCCACTAAAGCACCACCACAACAAACGCCATTGTCTCAACCGTATCATCAAATAGCAATCTGACGCCCAGTAAGTTTCTACTGGGGCCTGCATGCTCCCAAGTCGCGTCTCCACCAGGCAATCCGACATTTTATCGGCTGCTGTTGGCAACGCAGCCAGCACCGGCGTCCTAATCTGCACTTTTACTAACTGCTGGAGGCAAGCATATAAAAAGGGTTTGCGCGCTGATGAGGAATTTGCCGGCATGCTGGTGATATGTCGTCCAAAACCTCTTGCTGGAGGGTCAACAAGTAAATACTTCGACGTACCTAGCACTTTCGAGATTAAGTTCGATTGATTTACAGTGACGCTAGATGGAGTTACAACCCCGCACTTTCAGAAAGTACCGCGAAAGATCCCAGTGTCTACCTAGGATCATCTCTTGAGCTTCTTGTTTAACATGCAAGCATCTGACTTGCGCTAGGAAGAAAAAGGTCACCGTGCGACAGCTGGTAGTTGAAAGCTGTACTCAGGCATTTTTCAAAGCCATCAGCCGCGACGTGGTAAAAGCTAGCTGTAAGGCCATCCATGTCGGGCGAGGAGCTGGCTTTCATGTGCTTGAGCGCGTAGGTGAATTCAGCTCCAGAAATTATGTTAACCAGCAAAGTTTGGTTTTCTGATGTAAGAACGCTTGTCAATCGTGTCCAGCAGCTCTCGTTGACTGTCAGAATTTGCAATTGGTGGTGGTCCTGTAGGGCTGTCAGTATCACCCATGATAGCTCCATAATAAGCGCTGAAATACTAGTTTCGCGAGATATTGCCTTCTGAATTTCGAACTTCTTCAATACTCACCCGTCGGAGTGATGGGTCGAGCGGATAGGAAAGTACCGGGAAGAAGTCTTGGCATTCTGAACTTGGAACTCAAAAACCGCTTATTGGTTATAGAAACGATACTGGGGCACACAGTCGCGGTGTGTATCTAGTGCAGCGTAAATGGCTTCTTGAGAGATGGTATCTCGTTCAATGCGGTATTTTGCTGATGCTTCGTCTGGCAAATCTTGTGCGGTCGTAATTGCAGCGTCATTTTGATTTCGTAGGTTACGTTGTAGAGACTGGGACTTTCGCCTCATGGACTTCTTTCACAGTTTCTGGACATTGCCCGGGTTCGATGTCGCATGGAGACCTTTGAGAACTTGCTTGGCTTCGCCACGGATTGCATCTACAATATTGGAGTACTCATGAAAGTACTCCAGGAAGCACCAGTAGCCGAATCTACGAGGCTGAACAAAAGCACAAGTTCATTGTCTGTGCTAAGTGGTCACCGGCGCCCTTGAGCTCAAAATTTACACGGCGATGAGGCTTCCGAGAACAAAGCGATGGCAAGTCACTTTTGGCGCGGCTGGTGGCCACAGTAAATGCGTGCATCTTGGTCATGGATGTGCCAGGCATTAACAACACCCAGTTGGCATAGCCAGCTCATACAGGCGCTACACACTGGATGAGCTGAAAGCGTGGTCTGAAAAAGTCAAGGCTGGGGTTGAGGGACGTAATTAGATCACCAAGGGCAATGTGTGTTGCCTTGTCTTCAATACGTTTATTGGAAGATGGTTAAAGCAGATGTCTTTGTCGTGATCGTCCACCCGCGATGATTGCAAATGGGAGTATTGGCGACTTCCAGTCAAACGACCAAATAGCACTCTAAAATAGTCAGTCTTCGAGTTTCCTTTGCCGTGTCGAGACCTGTAGTATAAAGGCAAAATACAGTCATCACCCGCCCGATCAGTGTGTTGACTGTGAAGCCCTGGTCACGTCAGGGTGCATGAGGGCGCTGTTAACAACAGCCCCTCCAACACAACACACACGCTTGCGCGACGATGAAGCGATTCCCGATGAGGACGGAGAAGGACGGTCCCAACTTGGAGGGAAGAAGAACGACTTACGGCCTTTTAGACACATTTTCAACTGAATCAAAATAAATTAATTATTTCTAGCTACATGCACACCACCCCAACGGCTTTTAAAACTCCTAGGGGTTTTACTAATAAAGCCCTGGGTTCATGATGTATAAATCAAGGGTTTATTGGAGCTGAACTAGCAAAATGCTGCCCAATACTCAGGTTCACTGACGAAGCGGAATTGAAGGTTGAGCTAGAGCGTTTCCAGGTGGTGACAGTCTCAAAGTTTGATTTTTGGATGCAAGAACGGATAAACTTTGCTAGTGAGTGCGACAATTAGATGCCTCTTTTCCTTCACCCGGTTGGTGTTAATGGTTCACAAGCTGGCGTCTCGCAATGAAATCTTGAGTGAGTTCGCCTTGGAAGTTTGACGCAAGTGTTCCATCCACAAGGCCAAGTTGGTTTTCAGCTTGACGGAATTACAGCACTTCTGCTCTCTCTGGGAAGACATGGCCACAAACCCGAAGATACTCAATGTCGTCAAGTATATCTCCTTACCATCGGACTTCTTTCCAGATTTGAAGCAGTGTGTGCCGATCTGTGGGCGAAGCATGATGAATAGCATGTTGGGGTGAAGCAGACGCCTGTTGTGCGCTGGAAATCACGGTAATGACCAACGCGTCAGGTGTTGAAGCCGCAAATTCCTCTCAAAGATCATAGGCGCCGTACACATCGTCACTAGCTCGAAGAGAGATAGCGCTCTGGTTGCAAGCACAATGCTCGCTGAATTCGAGCTGTTCTAACATCAGGCAACACAGCGAAATGCAGAATCACGTGTTCTACGAGCCTTAATGCCGACATGGTTGGCAAAATTTTGGACATATATGTTGGTGTTGGATGGATCGGCCGCGCTCAAAATGCGGGGTGATCCTGTGAAACTGAGCGAGCTCTGTAATGCTGAGGCTCAAGTCACTAATCAGACGCAAGAGCGATGTGTTGAAAGCCATGGGTTCCTTGACAGAGCTCATAAGTGTGAGCGTGGCAAGGATGTTCGTCGTGCGGAGTGCTTTGTGAAGACAATCCACCATGACTTCGACAGCAGCAAAGTGATATGGTAGCAGCTGGAAAATAGCCGTTTCTTCATACATCGCATTGAATAGCTTTTAAATCAGAATCGGCTTCTTAGTCTCTACCGCACTAGAGCAAAGCTTAGGAAGAAAGTGACCGGCTTCCTTCGTGGAATTTTGTCGTGCGAGAGCTTGCGCTGTTCGCAACACGATCTAGAAGCGGGGGGCCGTAGCCTCATCGAGTATCGCTAGGAATAAATCAAACTCGATCTCGACGGTCTGGAGGACGTTAAAGTTGCTACTCGTTGTAACTTTAGCTAGCGTTTTTGGACGAATTCCATTAGCATGCTGGCAAAGTCCTAGTCAGCAGGCGAACCCTTTCCATTTCGCTGGCTGCGAGTAGTTAGCAGCAACACGAATAAGACTCCAGCCTGTAGTGCCAAAGGCCGTCTCGCTGTGCGCTATTTTGCCGTGAAGAGCTGTAGCAAAGACAATAAACGTTGTCTTTGTGTAGATTTGTGGATCGAACGCTACAGCAAATATTCGTGTGTGTCTGGAATTACCACAGCTGCATATGATAGCTGATCGTATTCAGGGCCGGCCTGGTAAAGGTGATAGTAGATGGCCAAATAAACTCGTCAGCTAGATCAAATGTATAGATTGAAGATTTATTGAACGATATTCGCTGTGTTAGGAACGCGTATACCCTATATAGTGCACTCTCGCAAAAAATAGCTCGTTGCACACAGAGCCGCGCATGACAAGCTCTTGAGGCCAAACAAATGCGAATACAAATAGCTGTAGTGTTTATCACATCTAAATGATCATTTTACATTTAGCCGTAGTTTGATGTGCTCTGCTCGAAAAAGCGTATTAAAATTAGGTCGGCGTTGAGATCACTGTAAACACTCGACGCATTAATCAAGAAGTGGTCGGCAAGAATGTCAAACTCACCAAATCAATACCTGCCTCCGAGATCTCTGATTTTATTTCCTGCTTTAGTACACTTCATTTGTCTGCACTTTGACGCCGGTATTGCCGACAAGTGCTTTGGTCAGCTGACTTGTTGCTGCTGGCCGATAGGCTGCTGGCCGATGGGATCGCCACGGTCCATTAGCAGCGAAGAAAGCATTTATACTGGTGCGGTGAACTGGAATTCATGTCCAATCTCAATGATCATTACAATACGAGCTCGAGGAAGCGCCCATGGATGGGGTTGCTTAGCCGTGACTCCAGACACGATTCATTCATACTGATCGTCAATGTTTATATCTTTGGTCAAGAAAGTTTAACCCTTGGTGGCGCAGCTCTCTCAACAATGTCATGTCGGAGCTCGATTAAACGGCGAAAGAATAAACGAAGATGACGGCTATTAGATGATCAAGTACGCACCATTTACCTCAGGTAGCTGAAAAGTGCTATTGTTGGCAGATTTCTTGATTTGGTGCGTACGGTTTGTGGTCTGCTTATCCTCGACAGAATATTGCATTACATGATGATCGTAAATGGAAGTCACTCTGCTACACCATCATAACATCAATTGCTATGACACACAGCGGAAATTTCCGTCCTCGTTCATGCGTAAAAACGAGAACAGAATGTAAATAGGGTTCCATCGGTCTCGGCGGAGTCCAAATATTTATGAGGTCGCACGGACTTTCGTAGAAGGTGGGCTGTGGAAACATGCTGAAGTGTTGAGAGTGAAACTACCTCACATCTCACATTTGTTTTGCATGATAAATAAACTCAATGGTTCAGCAGAGTGTTAGAAAGCGAAAAAGCCGAGATTCGTCGATCGAACTTATCCGGTTAACTTGATCACGACGCGACGAATTGAGAAGTGATCCTGTGTTTCCAAAAGTTTAATGGTTCGACATATGTTCTACTGTGTTTGTACTCGTGGGAACACATTCAACCCGCTGACAAATAGACTCGTTTGAAATATCGTTCTTGCCTGGGAAAGCTGTCAACTGCTTCTCGTGTATTTTCGTCACCGTTGGTGTTGCTGTTCTTATCCTTAAATAGATGCTTGCTGAAGTACCATGTTCACCGGCGTCGTACATCACACCTAGAATTAGATGAATTGTTGTGCTAAGGTGCGACAATCCTCCACACTCAGTATTCTGAATGGTCTAAGCTGTACGTTCGGGTTTTACTACATAAGGTTGCAGGAGCGCTAATATCCTCGCTTGCATAGCTAAACTATAGCAAAGAGAGGCTATTTCACTAAATATTACTTTCGTTATTCAGCATCTGAATCGTAAGCTAGCGATAGGCAACTATCAACGGTCATACCAACAATCTGTGCAATCCATAACGATAAAGTGGCGGTGCTCAAACAATGCGCTTGCAGATATGGCATTTATTGTAGTAGTCACTACAAAAGCCGAACGCGTTTAACATGTTTGTTTTCCGACGCTTACTTGGCGCTATCTAAATGTATTGTACATATCATACGTCATAGAGATGAGTAATTTCTCTACATAAATACGTTTTGTACAAAAGATGCACAACTTAAAATTGATGGAATGAGGTGTTCTTTTAGAGGTGTTCGGAAAATGCAACGGCTGACTTGCGCTTGATATTGACTTCTGCATTTTTTCATGCCTGAGGGGGAGCTCTTAGCTGAATATAAGATTACTCCTTGAGGTGGGACAACTCGAGCTACTTATATACGAAAGTATCAAGCATGCTATGCTGGAAGGTCTATATATAGACCGAATGTTTTGACCAGTGCCTGCGATAGTATTGATTCTGTCTTAAAGTCAATTACTCGTGAGACTTATATCGGGGTGAACGCAAAGCAGAAAGTAGCGATTAAAACTGACGTTTGTGAATTTCGGTGCAGCAGATCGTGTCGATTGGAATTTTTACCGCTATGGTAATGCACGTTGTGTTAAGCTTCGAGGATCATCGAACGAAAAAGACAAATATGAATTAAATTGTCGACATCTTGGCGGTAAAAAAATACTTTTTGAAAAGCCTTGGGTGTATTTGTTGCCTTGTCAAACAATAATATTATAGCCAGAAAATCTTAGTCAATTTGCTAGTCAATAATACGAAGAGTACCCATATTATAACTTTAATCTGCTCCATTGTCCTACGAAAAATAAATATAAGATGATACTAAGACACACGTGCTCACCAGATTCGCATCATAAGCATAATTATACCTTAATGTCGTCACTGCGGCCTCAAACACGTCCTATACGTTCCGATTTGCCTGAAACGTTGTTAGGTGATCCGCTGCGGTCTCGTTTAGTACCCCTCGACTTACTGGCAAGGACGACACGATCAATTTGATCATCATTTTTCTCGATTCTTTCACGTTCAGTGCCAAGCTTCGGCGAGGAGGTAAGAGTATTTGTGGGTTCTTTGCTCATATCGCTGGGATTTAAGCCAAGAATTCCCTTGACAAGAGCATCCGTACCCTTGACTGCCAAGTCCAAGTGCTTAACATTGGTCTTCATCGCAGCGCGCATCGTTCGCCAGCAGAACATCTCATTTTTATCCGGCCAATACTCTTCTTCGATTCCGTTCTCAGGATCCCATGCTTCTTTAAAGCGGTCCGTATACACCTTCAGAGAGACTTCTGTGGCTTTATTGCAGATTTCAAACTTTATAAGTATTACTGGCAATTTTCCACAAGATCGTAGCATGCATGTAGATTTTCCACAACGTACCTCTTTCTTTGCCCTTTATCTTTTCCAATATCTTTGACGGTTTCGAGCTTTCTGACAAAATCTGCTCTAGAAGCAGGGATGTAAGCTGACGACGAGGACGCTTTACATCTGGTGTTAGAGCAGCAGAAGTATCGTTTTCCATTGCAGCTGGGTATCGTTCGTAACCTGGACATTTCTCGAGCTTCCACTTTACCCAATTGCGCTCGCGTTCTAAGACGTAAGATACCATCTCACTATATCCTTCCCCGTCAGAAGGTGTTTGCTTGAGCAACGCGACAACGCGGTCAGTCAAGTCGGCAAACTTTGCCTTTGGCGTCGTACTGTCGGCAGGGGGCTTAATCCTTGCCATATCACTAAAAAGAATGAGAAACTGAGTCAACATGCATTCGCGGAGAATTGGATCTCGCAACTGAAGACGGAAAAGACGGCTGTTTGTCAGATACTTCGGCTGAAAAAAATGCTCTTGAGAAATCGGTTCTATTGGACTTTTACCAGCATCGCCATCAAATGCATGCAACGTCACATCGGCCTTTATGTTGACGCCGTTATTAGCGTCTTCTGAGCGCTTCAGATCATCTGGCGAGAATGCGTTACCTTCGAAGGCTGCGAGCACCATATTCAGCTCAGTAAACTGCAAAACACAGATACCAATTTACTGAGCGCTCAGGAAAGAAATACAAATAGTAATGACACGTACAAGCTTTTCCCAATTCTCTACCGACTGCGTGGCTAATTGATGTTCGCGAAAAAAACTTTGTAAATCCCAAAAAGTGCGATAGAGATTGTAGTCAATTGGACTGGCATCAACGGTGGCACCACTGTCTATCTACAAATAAGCGGGGCATACTGCATCTTGACAACAATCCATGATTCAGCATCTACTTGTTTTGCACAAACCTCAAGTCTAAGAGCGGAAGCCTTGATAACATCTGTCGCCTCAGCCTGGTCAAAGGCATCTTCGTCTTCAAATACTGTCACATTGGTCACATTTGCTTTGCCAGTTAGATTCACTGCTGATCGCTCCGACAGCGCAAATGTGAACGACAAGAACATTAAGATCCTGCCGCAAAAGACACTATTGTGCGTCTTGGAAAGGCGGCGCAGTAATGCGTTGCACATCCGCAATAGGCACAATGATGCTTTGGTGGTGCGGCCTTTTTCAGCGATAAAAGCCGGCTATATTTTGCGAAAAACACACATGAATACATTTTTCATAATTTCTCAGATCAAAATCTCGACGAGACACACCGTCGTGAGCTTGTCCTTGCGAATTTCAAGAAGTACCCACACTTTTTCGCACGTGCTTATAGTTTGTCCCTCCATGAGATCCTCCAGTATCTTATATGGCGTGCTATTCACTAAGAAACCGCTGGTCACGCCAATTATACATAAATCCAGGAGCGCAGGAATGCCCACGCTGCTGGGCGTGGCATGGGACTCCGTCATGAGCTTCCACGATAGCTTTTCCACTACTTTTTGCACTGCCATCTCAAGTACGTTGTGCGTAACTTCTTGTGGTTTCGGAATCTTAAGCACATGCTCAACTGCTTCCAACGTGTGGCAATGCAAACGGTCTAGTCGTGACAATGCATCGTCACGCGCGAAAAAATCGCCAATTGATTTCTGGAAACATCAACGTAAATAAGACATGTATACATCAGAAGAGGAGAGGGAGGAACTTACCTCCGCGGTTTTGAAAAGCTCCAGGGACATTTTAGACGATAAAGTGGCGATGTACCGGTCCTTATTTCGTGCAATATAGCAATATATTTAGCCAATGAGAAAAACAGAAGGAAGAGCCACATAGTAACTACAAAAAGTGACGGCAATTCTTGATATCAACAATCTTGCAATGGAGCACGCACCGTATCGTGGCGCACGTACACGTAGCACTATTGTCGCTACTGTCCCGCGACAAAGACCGGCTTCTTTTTCTCGATTTGTCTCGATAAGTGGTTTGGTCTGGCCTTCTTCATGGACAAGTATAGTGACATGACATGGTTCCTCAGCAATTTACACAAAATCGATGTCAAATAAGCGACAGCCTTCAAAGCTCAAAGAGAAAGCTTTATCTCTGCTATGATTTTTTTTCCCCTAAATCCGGATCGACCATTCATGTCGTCTGCTATGCTTCACCCTTTGCCTTACGCTGCGCTTTACTCCGAGTGAACGTGCACTCGTGATCGCACTGTGTCCTGCCAGCGCAACATACGGAGATAAACTACCTAGTTTAGACTAAAGACATATTTGTAATGAAGCAAGCCTTTGTCAGGTAGCAATTTGTAATCTGACAGATCATGACTCATTGCAAAGCGGCGTCGTTCGGTCGGTTTAATGTGGCGGCGAGTGCGCTACCGTGCCGACCCAATTATGAGCTGTCGTAAATTAAGATGGTGACATCAACAAATAGTGAGGCAATATGCAGCGTATTAGATATAATGCAAAACATGTTTCGCCGCTGAAAGCTGAATAGCAAGAAGATTGTGAGCTCAAATGCTATTTACTGAACGTTTGGTTGGACGTTAGGATCGCTATATATAGGCGAGCTGATTCTCAGCGCTGACCCACCTAAAACCCCAATTTCAGGTTTGGAGTAGTGTATGAGGCACAAAAGGCCCCTCAAGTGGCCACCTTGGAAGAGAATGGACATAGTGCTGGGTGAGCGCTGCGTGTTGGTGGTCTGACATGTGCGAAAAAGTAGGAGCTTACGTACGCACATGCAAAACGTGCTCACGAGCTAATGCCTCGCCGCATGCATTGGCACATTTGGCCAGCAGTGCGGTGGCTTTACAAATGTCTGAACTTTATTAAAGCTTTTCAAATATGTGTTTTGGCATTATGTTCTTGTGATCAGTCGGAGGATAATAAATCATCTCGCTGCTGTTAGCGACACACCGCTACAGATGAGAATCCACCATGATGTTCCTCAATAAATTTCGCTACCATAGTTTGCCGGTGGTTATTGTGCCAGATCAAAATACGCGCTTTTTAGTGTAGCTTTGGTGATCGTTGTTCGAGGATCTGGTACCAAGTTAGCATATCTACTGCAAACCAACCGCAGCAAACGCCCGCCTCACGTGTAAGATGATTCCCTTTAATCGACTAGCGTAGAGAGACCGCAGCCATTGATCTGCAATGAAAATCGCCTTAACTCACATTTCAAATAATGGTTTGATCAATCATCATGTTTTTTACAGGTATGGATTTGTTAGCTCGGAGCTTTCGATTCGATTTGACTTCTTGGTAGCAGCCCGGCTGCAATTTCTGGTACAACGATAGATTGTATTTCTTTCGATGAGATTGATCGCCATACGCCGAATGCGCGACGCCATGGCTGAGAGCCAGGATCGACAAGGGCATCATGTTGCTGCCTGATTCAGGAAAAACAAACAAACATTAAGGGAAAGATTTTTTCAAACGCTGTCAGTCTACCTACACATGCGTTACCTGCATTCGATAAGACTGAGTTGCGACTACGCTACATTAGACCGTTCACGATCATAGCAAAACATAGATTGAATTACAACCCGCACTCTTAGAGAAAGAAAATTTATTCTGTGCTCTCCATGGCTTAGCTAACGCCACATGACGATCTCGCTCTTACAAACCAGTCGAACACGAAGCAATCTGTTGAGCTGAAGCATCGTCCCAACTATCCCATGTAGCCGTAGACCCTCTGGGCAACAATGTGATTTTGAGCCGCTGGGTTGTCTAAAAAGAGAATGTTAACAGTACACCCTGTCGTTCTTACAATTAAAAAGATGAAAACTGCTGATACGGATTGTATGGTACTAAGTCGATGCGAATTACAGTGGTATTAGTCTATGACGCAGTCAATGACTGTGTATTGAGGTGTTTGTGTTGTTTGTGGTAGCTTTACAACTAAAGCGATGGTGCTGAGGGTGATGCGGCATTTGCTTTTGGCGAAGTAGGTTTGATGGGTTGCTAATCAATACCGTGACGGATATGTAATTCTGTGGTGCGTAATTTGAGGTACTGGGGATTCCAGATGTTGCGTCATGTTTATTGCATGCGTCATGTTTATTGCATGCGTCATGTGAATTTCTTACGTTTGAGATGCCGAATTTTCTCGATACAAACGTCCATCAAGACGTAAAGGGTAGCAAATTGAAGACATATACATGAGTGTCGGACCGGTTGGGCTTGTGTGGTATATCTCGATTACCAAGGTCAAAAGCATACTGTAACGTATAATGGCCTTCTACTGGATATAACGCTGCGTGTGTGTTCCAAAGTTTCGAGTCAACGAAAAGTGTAGTGCTTGACTTTTGGGAATCAAGTCACTCGATGCTCTTTAAAACAGCCATAGCGACACGATTGTTGACGTTTCATCCATCAACACCACTATACATTTCAACAAATCGTCCAGCAAGAATGCTCTCTGAGGGAGACACTTATGGCAAGACTGGGTTCTATTGACTTGATGTACACAGACATAAGTACATTTCCAGAAGGCCAGCCTGTGCCTTGACAGACTTGACCAAATATTGCCGGACAACTCCGTGTGAGAGGCCATCCTCGTCTCCTCTCACCTTACACAAGGCGCAAATATTATGTGCTATCGCAGGTGATATTTCCAGAATTCCAACCGGTTAAATTACCTGAAAATTCTGAATTAAATTTTTAGGATAAGCAGAAAAGGAAACGCAAGGTGCTGACGTTTAATACTTTCACAGTGTTATTATCTGTGTGTCCCACTGGGCTGTGTGGAAAATAGGAGAGTCATCTATTCCTCTTGAGCGCAAGTAAGACCATCACCACTAGTTAGCTCGTCGTACGATCGGCTCCAACCGTCCCTAGAATTCGAAAATTGTAGTCAACGCAATGCCCTTTCTTGAAAGAGATGGGGCGACGCGGAAAAGCTTGGCGCGAGTTGTATAGAAGTCACGAATAGTGCAGCTATGGCTATCTTTTAATAGAAGATAGCCATAGCTGCACTATTCGTGACTTCTAGACATAGCCTATAAAGTTTTTACTCTCAGTCCCAAGTGATCAAAACATTAAACCGCCCTCGGTAAGTCTAAGTAGGTAGTGCAATCACCCGCAGCATATGTCGCTCTTGTTCTTCCTTGTAAGGAAGCCTCTTGTACTGAATAAGTGCACGCAAGAGAAAGACCATCTTCCGTGCGCGGCACTCTATTGAGAAGACCTCTAGCGATACACAATATTGCTCCATCTGGAACATGGGTTGTTTAGTTATTATTTCAACTTCCTCTTTCCCTTCCCCACAAAAGAGCTTTACTGTCTATTCCTTCAAAGGGCTGTCCCTTTAGATTAGCGGATGTTGAGGGAATCTGATTGTGCTTCAACCGATAGGATTGGGTAGTTCGTCTTCGAAGGCGTCTCGTCAGCGCATCTCCGAAGCTGTTGAGCGTTATTAGGCAAGTCAGAACTGATCTGGTCTTTGGACCGCCAGTTTCCTGATGTCTTAGGATTCAAGACTAAAGAGATAGGCACGTCCGTATCAGATGAGTCAAGTGATTCCGGGGATAGATAATCGATTGTCTTGTACTTCATCCTCACAGGATATACAGTACAAAACGCCTTGATTGTAGGATTGTTAGTTGTGCTACAGGTGGAACAAAACCGTCGTGCTCTTTGCAAAGAAGTAGCAAGAAAGGTTTGTTTGAACGAGTGTGCGCTTACAACGACTTGTCCAGAAGTAGAACCGAGATCTTGTAAAATCACATAGAACGAAATTAGCTTTTTATATCAAGAGTGCCATGTATGTTTAATCATTTTTTTTAATCAATGCGATATATATTGGTCTTACTATTTTTGTAACGGGTTACACGTACCCTTATAACAGGGGTGTGTGTCAACGAGATGGGCATGGTGTGACTGCACCCAGATAAGAATACGGTACATGTAGCCAGTAGTTATGCATGTATTTAGATTTTACTAAAAAATATTTAAATAAATCTATACAATATAATTTAGGCGGCTTTGCCGCACAGTTTACATTTTAAACAGAAGAGTTTATTAGCCTTGGGTTAAGGTTATAACTACTCTTGGAGGTAGCGGATTGCGATCCGCAACACTCATACTGGTTCTTGTGAAGAACGTAAGGTCGGTGACCTAAAAGTTACGAAAACGCGCTTGCTAGAGCACCTGCAGCAGAAGATATCTGCATCGTTTGCGTCTATGACGCCACCATCGGTGACGGAATACTTCCCCCGACCTAAACCGCTAATGGTGAGCGTTAAGGTCTTTGAGGGGAAGGATGGAGAGAATCCCCTGCTCTGGCTGAGAGAGGTCAATATGGCCATCGCACCCGCCATGCTCCAGACCGAGCAACAGCGCGTGGCGCTAGCCATCTAAAAGCTCGGTGGTCGAGTGCGAGAATGGGCACTGACGTATGGCCCGTCGGTTGGAGCTGCGTTTCCTTCCTGGGCGGAGCTGAAATTGCAGCTCTCCCGAGTGTTCTCACCGCCTAATCAGGCGTATCTGGTGCGATCGTGTTTCCTTGCCATCCGACAGGGCAACAGGGAATCGGTGGTCTTTGTCCGAGAGTTGCAAACTCTCATTGCCGGGATGGCAGCAGATCCTCTCCCGGAGGCGGTCACAGTGACCGTGTTTATGGAAGACCTCCGCACTGGCGTC
>NW_020187129.1:564266-567847 GCF_900000015.1 Plasmopara halstedii | reverse complement strand
CGCTCGACAGTCATCAGAATGGAAGATGCGTTCGTCATCGATCCAACCCTCGCATGGTGCTTGATATGTGTCTATAATCCCTTTTTCTTTGTCAGGTGACGTCATCGCTCACCGCTGACTCTTCTCGATGACAATGGTGACGCCCACTTCCACTTGTAACGCCTTGGAAGTCGACGTCTTCGACGGGGTCTTACTCAATATCTTGAGAAGTGGCGGGATTACCCAAACTCTGAGAACTCATGAAAGTTTGATGTGCCACTTCGGCAAGAATGCCCAGACGTCGTAGAAGCTTATAATCAGAAAGATCATGACGCTTTGCGTACCGCGCTTTTCGGCAGTAGCCCGGTAAGCCGGAGGGCCATGAGCTGAGCTCAAGCTATGGCCCTGAGCTGCTATGGTGGTAGAATCACCCGTGTGAGAAACCGCAGAGCTTGCAGGTGCGCTATGGATTGTTTCATATACGTGTACCCCGTTACACCCTCCCCCACTAAAATTGGGAATATCCTCAATTCACATTTAATGATTATACGAGGCCCGCGTGTCTGAGGCACCTTCACGTTCATGAAAACAACTTTTAGCCTTCTCCGCTGTACATGCACTGTGTCTACACACACAAAACACCCAGCTTAGCTGGTAGCGAGGGCGAACGCGGGCAAAGTCCTTCTTCTTCTGCACAAGGTGTATCTACGGACAGTACGTCCGCGGCTTTGCGGGAAGCACATTCCAAGCCCTCGGCAACTGGGCGCGACACAACGCGCCCGCCCCGGGCGACGGATTTCCTCGTCAAGGAGTCGGAGGAAGTCGACTGCAAGTCGGACGCTCTTTCCAAGCATGAGATGACGAGGAAGATGAAGTGCACCAACGGCGCGACGTGAGCCAAGCTCAACCCTGCGGACACCATGTCCGTTCCCCGACCTCTCGGCTTTCGAGGGAAGTGGTATTATTCCCAATCGCCTTGGCGAGGCACAAGAGCAGCAATTAAAGGCTGCTCACAGGGCGGCTCTCCTGCGCTCGTATCCACGTTTGGTCTTAGACCCTCGTGTCGAATACGCCTTCCGCTTGACAAATTTCGCTTCCGAAGCTAAAGACGTGATCTCTCGATCGTTACGCGTCTACGTAGTCGTCCCTCCGGTCACTACCCAAGCTGGCCTTGATCAGCGAGAAACTCTGCGAGCTCGCTTTTTGGTACACCAAGAGATCATACTGGATCGGTATCGCGCTCGACTTCGAGCTCAAAAAAGGGGCGCTCCTTCTCCCACAATGCGGACCATCCCTGTGGTGCTCGCGCCTGGCAAAACCGCTGCAGATGATGATGTGCTCTTTTGGCGATGGGTGCACCGGCACCGAAATCTGTTTTCGCTGTCTACCTAATAGCAAAGCCACAAGGAAGTGGGCGTGCGCGTTGAGCGCCATCTTAGATTCGAGCTCAAGGCGCAACGCCACCTTCCTGCGTATTGCCGCCCTTGAACACCTTTGTATGAAATGGCGGGTCGCACAAGATTGTGCGGTCGTAAATAGGTGCGTGTTACACAGTTAGCGTAATCGCACAGTTGTGTGGCTACACCATAGCAAGAAGCCACCATTGCCAGTAGTAATGCATATTACTATATTCAGTAGGTTTCGCTATATTAATTAGGAAAACCAAGGGTTTAGATATTGGCGGCTCTGCCGCAACTAGAGCTCTGCCGCAACTAGAACAATTACATACAGTCTTGCTTTTGAACAGAAGTGTTCGTTGGCCTTGGTAAGCCTTTAGTACTTAGAAGTAGCAGATTGCAATCCGCTACACTTGCACTGGTTTTTGAAAAGATTGTAAGGTCGGTGACCTTAGCTTAGCTTTCTCTAAGCAAAGAGCTACGGCAGCCCCGCTGTAAGAAGACTCCCGGAGACCCCCCGAAGCGAGCATGCTAATAAAAGCTAGCACTATAGTGTAGCAAAATTCTAAGCGCGGTAGAAAAACGTTGAGCATTCACTTACGTGATATCTATAGAAGCCAAAGGATCTTGAGCCCGAGTGTGTCCGCAGGTTCCATGAAAATGGTGCAATGTCCTGTTCAGTACGTTCGCTCTACAGAAGTGTAGACTTGTGAAAAATAAATGCACGAAATTAATCATACACTTTTGTGCGATTGTAAGCACTCTGAGGTACCACAGATTGGTAAGATTAGTGCTGCATGTTAGCTTCACGACAAGCTAAATGTAGTGTATGTATTGAGCATTAGTTTACTCTTGAATAATTATGTCTTTTTTTTTGGAATTGCAGAATATAGTAAAACCTTTATTACTCTCGTTTTTCTTCCTGGGTGGTCCAATCTCTGTACATTGTATTCGCGAAATCTTTGAGTCAAAGATTTTTTTTGCAAAATGCACAGCTCCCCTGCTGTAACATTTCTCTCTTTATTTGTCAGCTATGCCATCCAGTCCGAAAAATGCGCCTTGATATCTGCAGTGAATTTTTTTGCCGTTGATACTTTTCCTTGCGAAGTATCAATATTCCAACTGGAAAAAGAATATGTTGCTTTCACTTAGAATAAAAAGCCATGTAACAGCATTGATTGTAAAACAGCATCGAGATTCCCGTGCACTCTGCACGGAGAAAGCTTAAGCTCAAAGTTTGCTATAGCAGACGCACAGAGGTTTGATTACTACGCTCCACTCCATGAGAGTTTAAACATAAAGACATCGATTTAACTCTAATTACTTATATATAGGGTTTTCTCTATCTTGACCAAGCACAAATTAACGTTTACTATATCTCATGACAAATCTGTATTATTCGACGTGGCTACAGTAAACTGAGCCTCTCTTCAACAGAGTCCCACCACCTTCATAAGAATTGATACATCGAGACTTATCGACGTCCATACTTACACAAAAGCAAGATGTAAATTTCGTAGAATTGTAAGATCTTGTAATTGCGCAACTGTACAAAAGTCTGATGTTTCACTACCACTAGCTATAGTGTAGGAAGAAGTGTTTTAATAAATAGTTCGATAGTGGTCGAATTCTTTGATATGTATGTAGGCTGGGTGTCACCTTAGTTTTCTTCGCAAGTATTCTAGCTGGTAACGCCCCAGATAATCATCACAGCATCTTTTCGGCAAAAAATAATCCGACCGTTTATAATCCACCCGTTTTTGTCAAGTTATTGGTAGAATAGTCCAGTTGTGGTAATTGGCGGTAAGGAACGAGTGGATCTGTTTGTAGTCCAGAGTGTAGCAACCATACTGGTCAGACACTGAAATCATTACGATTTCCTTGGATAAATGGAAACGATTCACAGCTTCAATGCGAAAGTGCATGCCTTTATAGCACGACAATAAGAGCAGGTTGCTATGACGCCACAACATCATAGTTTTCGATGTGAGAACAATCCAACGAAAATCAGATATCAATTCAATCGTCAACACCAGAGCTATTTTCAAACTTTAGTCTCACCCCCATTTTATGGCCAGCGGAAGATTTAACCCGTTTGGTTTCATCCAGACGGTCGAGAGCACTTCACGTATGTAAACGAAAAAGAAATAAGATCAGCACACGAACGTCATCGGCTAAAATGCTTTTGTGATGTACATTTCTACC
>NW_020187129.1:563591-564256 GCF_900000015.1 Plasmopara halstedii | reverse complement strand
CATCGGAGCTCCAAAGGAGCGGAAAGTGAGGGTGACACCGGACGACGCGGAATGCGTGCTCACCCTGGTCTCACCGAGACATAGAACCTCTGTACAGAAGCGACGGAGACGCCGTATGCTGGCTGCAAGACGCCGGGCATCGACCCTAATCCAGGGTGTGTAAACCGTAGACGATAGTGCACAGTTATACAGCCTCGTCAACGGTATGACAGGGGAGAAAGATTGCGGCGTCCTCCTCGAAGCTATGCCTGCGGTAGATGCTCTTCTTGGGCTGGACTAGATGTCCCTTGAAGAGTTCGGCAGTGCCTTGAAGGCAGGCGATTTGGCCGAAATGGTCATTGTACGACCGGACGAGGAGGTAAACTCGTCATCACATCTGGATGAAGCTGTCTTGGAAGACACCAAGAGAGTGCTCAATGCACGAGGTGGATCGTCGATCCTACAAAATCCCTTGGATCTGTACTCTCCTTTGGTGAAGGAATTTCAAGACGTCGTCTCCAAAGGTCTTTGACCCCGTCAAAAGCCTCTTGATGTTCGGTGTTCCAACACCATTCCGCATCCTTTTTGAGGAGATTGGAGAATGGCGGGCCTTTTCAGCGTAATTTACGCTGTACTTGTGTAAGTAGTTGGCGAGAAAAAGCCACTGGTTCTTTGGAACCGACCAG
>NW_020187129.1:560204-560292 GCF_900000015.1 Plasmopara halstedii | reverse complement strand
CGGCAAGATTGCCCACGCTTTGATCGGAAAGATCAGGACGTCCCGCGTCATCAGACGCCCCGCGAGTAGTAGAAGTAGACGGGCCATA
>NW_020187129.1:560055-560194 GCF_900000015.1 Plasmopara halstedii | reverse complement strand
TACCGATCGCATCGACAAGTGAGGGACCCGAGTACCATGCACACTCTTCGATTCCATTAGTTGTCTCTAGATTGACGCCTGTGATCCCGCTTAACGAAACAAAACGCAAATTCTTTAAGCGAAATCCTACGCCCTGAAA
>NW_020187129.1:559855-560045 GCF_900000015.1 Plasmopara halstedii | reverse complement strand
CGGCAAGATTGCCCACGCTTTGATCGGAAAGATCAGGACGTCCCGCGTCATCAGACGCTCCGCGTTTCCCGGCAATAGCCAGGGAAGTAGACGGGCCATGGGGTGAGCTCAAGCAGTGGCCCTGAGCTCTTGCGGTCGAAGACACAGAGCTCGCGGGAGCATAAGGCGTTGTTGACCCATACGTCGCAGC
>NW_020187129.1:559758-559845 GCF_900000015.1 Plasmopara halstedii | reverse complement strand
AGTTTTACAAATGAACGAGCACCTATGTGCGCACGTGTGAGACGTGTCAACGGGTAAAACCCTCTCCAAACGCGGCTGCACCGCTGT
>NW_020187129.1:559138-559373 GCF_900000015.1 Plasmopara halstedii | reverse complement strand
TCCGACAGAGAGCGGTAGTCCTCAAGGCGAGGCAACCGGCGCACGACGTGCTTTAAATCCGAAAGAGCGTCTGCATAGCGATATGCTACTTCAGCATGACGCTCAACGGAGCTCCGACTACTAAGGACCTTATCCTCAAGGACTCGAAGAGCATCACGAGTCACCGGACGGCGGTCGATCCGGTCGTTACCGCCCGCCACCGACTCTTCTTGATGAGAACGGTGACGTCCACTAA
>NW_020187129.1:558345-558423 GCF_900000015.1 Plasmopara halstedii | reverse complement strand
ATGAACAAGAAGCGATAGTCGCGCTTGGGTGCTGAGATCCTCAAGAACCCCAAGGATCCGGTGTATCCTTTGGTGAAT
>NW_020187129.1:557091-557245 GCF_900000015.1 Plasmopara halstedii | reverse complement strand
AGGAAGCCAAGTCTGAATGGCTCTCGCCAAGACAGCGCTCACGGCTCCACCGATATGACTGGCGCGATGGCCTACTCCACGGGTTGTAGTACCCAACAATGAGGATCTGAAGTTTTATATCCTCCAGGAGGCGCACGATGCGCCCTCCAGTGGA
>NW_020187129.1:554200-554312 GCF_900000015.1 Plasmopara halstedii | reverse complement strand
GAGCGCAAAAGGAAAAGCCAAGCTAAAAGAACTTCAAAAGGTTCCTCTGCCACTTACTTTTATCGCGGACGTGGCAACGCGTTGGAACAGTACCCACCAAATGATTGAGCGG
>NW_020187129.1:552293-553002 GCF_900000015.1 Plasmopara halstedii | reverse complement strand
GAGGGTTTCACCCGTTGACACGTCTCACACGTGCGCACATAGGTGCTCGTCCATTTGTCCAGCTTGGGCCACCAATCGTGGTGACTCGCAGAGTTGTAAGTTTTCTCACGACCGAGATGACCACTGAGTGGCGTGTCGTGAGCCTCATAGAGGATGCCATATTTCGAACGCTCATCATGAGGAACTACAATTCGTGGTGTATCCGTTGAATCGGTGCTATGATATTAATATAGCAAGTCGTTATTCAACGAATATCGGTGCAATCGTGCACGCAGTCTTTGTGACAATTTTTTGTCCGAGTCTCCAAACTTCTTGTTTCCGAGATCCCGTAGCAACGCTACACACATCCCATCATCCGCATACGCGGTGCGGATCAAATCTGTTACAGACGACGTTACAGTTGTAACACGAACAAGCTCATAGTCTGATCTGCGTGACAACGCGTCAGCCGAAGCATTCTGCTTTTCCGGCTTATTCTTCACCCCGTAGTTATATTCCGCAATGAAGGATAGCCATCTAGTCATCCTCTGCGAGAGGTGGGGCGACTGAGTCGCAGTGCGTAGTGACGCATGATCTGTATAGATCACAAACGTCTTGAAGCCGAGCAGGTGGACCCTGAACTTGACAAGTGATGCTTCATCGCAAGTAGCTCCTTGTCATGAACTGGGTACTTCTTCTCTGCATCTTTGAGCTATCGAAATTCGAGCAT
>NW_020187129.1:550539-550617 GCF_900000015.1 Plasmopara halstedii | reverse complement strand
CTTCGTCCACGTCGAACCGTAGAGATGAAGCTACAAGTACCAGGTTTCCCATTAACATGGGGAACCTTTCAGGTGATG
>NW_020187129.1:547929-548295 GCF_900000015.1 Plasmopara halstedii | reverse complement strand
AGGTCGCCCCGCGCCTACTGGGTGGTGTCGTTTCCCCGCGACAAACCAGACTGGTAGGCATTGGGGCGATGGTTCAAAGAACCTTGACGCGCCTTGCGCAGGGGGCAAATTTTCCGCAGGTGATGGGTGTCTCCACAGACAAAACACCGTCGTGTGTTTACGTGCTGCCCGGCAACTCGGAGCTCCCTCGTCCTCAGCATAGCTGAGATCCATGGGCATAGGCCCGCTCAACGAGCTGTCGGAGTGTGCATCCCAGCCAAGTCGTGTCGACTTGAGATTATATTCGACTTTCAACGCCACATTCACCGCCTCTTCAAACGAAGACGGATGCACACGGAAGACTTTCATTCAAGCCACGCCAGTGCT
>NW_020187129.1:540594-540685 GCF_900000015.1 Plasmopara halstedii | reverse complement strand
GTTCAATTGGTAGTCGCCAATGCTCCCGTGTATATCCACAACGTATACTCACCAGTGAACGATCATGACAAAGCCGTTTGTTTTCGACCAA
>NW_020187129.1:540387-540584 GCF_900000015.1 Plasmopara halstedii | reverse complement strand
CCGATGCCATGGTGGATGGTCTTCACAAAGCACTCCGGACGACAAACAACCCTGACACACTGACATTCACGAGCTCCGTCAGGGCACCCATGGCGTTCAACACCGCGCTTCTACGGCAGATGCGTGAGTTGAGCCCCAACATTACGGAGATCGCTCAACTCCACATTATCAATCACATTTTGAGCGCGACCGATCCG
>NW_020187129.1:540227-540377 GCF_900000015.1 Plasmopara halstedii | reverse complement strand
CAACGACACGCGCCAAAACGGGGCATCTGCCAACAGCAGTGCTTCCCAGCCGTCCGCCACTGAAGGTACGCGCCCGAGCGTCCAAACAACCGCGGGCACACCGTCGATTCGCGCCTTGCTTCAGCGCTCCTCCGAGATCCGTCGCGACAG
>NW_020187129.1:540129-540217 GCF_900000015.1 Plasmopara halstedii | reverse complement strand
GAGCTGAACTCACTGACGCGCTTAAGCACATGAAAGCCAATTCCGCGCCCGGCATGGACGGCTTCACAGCTGGCTTCTACCAGGTTGT
>NW_020187129.1:539921-540119 GCF_900000015.1 Plasmopara halstedii | reverse complement strand
ATCTTCGGGAATGCAATCACTTCTTCCCAGAGAATGCAGAGGTGTTGCAGCTTCAGCAGGAGGAAGGCCAATTTGTGCTTACGGCCCGAAAGCTTGCGCTAAACCACTAAGGTGATCCCACGCGTAGATGCACCTGAAGTGTCATTGCAAGACGTCAGCTTTTTGAGCGTCAACACCAATGGTATCAAGAAAAATGGA
>NW_020187129.1:539789-539911 GCF_900000015.1 Plasmopara halstedii | reverse complement strand
CAGCTTATTCATGGCGATCAGAAGGCTTTCGTGAAAGGTCGGTCTATTCATCATCACGAGCGCTTCATGGCGGATCTGCAGGATCTCGTAACTGCTCGCAAACAGGAAGCTTATGCCATTTA
>NW_020187129.1:539688-539779 GCF_900000015.1 Plasmopara halstedii | reverse complement strand
GCGTTCTGATGAGGACTTTGCAAACATGCTGATGAAATCTCGTCCAAAACCCCTTGCCTGAGTTACAACAAGTAACTACTTTGACGTCCTT
>NW_020187129.1:532341-532462 GCF_900000015.1 Plasmopara halstedii | reverse complement strand
TTGGATGTGGCTTCATCGGTGGCTTGGGTGTCCACACAGCACGGAGAAGTGCAGATCGTGGGATATTCGTAAGCAAGCACGTCTTCACGCCACTTGTGCAGCCCAAGTGGGGGAGCAGACA
>NW_020187129.1:532198-532331 GCF_900000015.1 Plasmopara halstedii | reverse complement strand
AGGTCTTTCCAACACCAACAGAGTAGTAGATCCGCTCGAATCCAACTCGGGACAACAACAAAATAACTATGCATATGATATTCGATGTAGGCATAGAGAAGTAAGTCGTATCTAAGAATACAGACTATTTGAA
>NW_020187129.1:525719-525812 GCF_900000015.1 Plasmopara halstedii | reverse complement strand
AACACAATGCTTAAGCAATCGCCAAATACATCCGGAGCGACCTGGTAGAAACCAGCGGCCAGTCTGTCCATGCCAGGCGAGGATGTCGCTTCT
>NW_020187129.1:525364-525709 GCF_900000015.1 Plasmopara halstedii | reverse complement strand
AAGATCGTCGGCGCAATGGCCATTAATGCCAGTTCGAACATTCCCAAAGCCTTGGTCGATCGGGTCAGCTCTCTCATCGACTCAGACGTGTCCCACCACTTAGCACACGTCTCAAATATGTCGAGGCGCTTAGACGGAACTGTTGTTCCCATCAGCTTTTTCCACTTGGTGGCGAAAGTGAAGTCTTCACCCGACTGCGTCGCTGATAACACACGGTTGATTGTATGTATCTGCGCGAGCTCAGCAATTTCGGCCCCGTTGCCTGCCATCTTCAACGACAGCGCGCTGTTGAAGGCAAGCGGACACTCGATCGCCTTCCTCGTGATGTGGTCGGCGGTTCGTGGT
>NW_020187129.1:525227-525354 GCF_900000015.1 Plasmopara halstedii | reverse complement strand
TCTTGCCGGTCGAGTCGTTAAAGGTTGAGATCGACAGTGCATCGTCCCGGTTGCTTGGTTGGCAGCAGTTTGCTGACCATGCTGAGCTCCACTCAGGAGCTGACCTTCCCGTTTCTTGGCTTCCTCA
>NW_020187129.1:524963-525217 GCF_900000015.1 Plasmopara halstedii | reverse complement strand
GTACTGGCGCTCGATCGCTTCGATGTCGCAAGCGAGGGGCTTTGGAGTCTCCACACGAAGACGTGCAGCTTCGACTTCAGCATTATCGCGTCGAATCGTTTCTTGCTGTTGCAACAGGTCCGCCATAGTCGGACGCGTGTCGACGCTTGGAGGCGGGGCAGAACCGACGAGAGGCTGTGTGAGTTCCATCGACTCGTCGTCCAAAGCAGCAGCGTTAGGAGGCAAGTTGGCAGCGTTTGGGGTCGCGTCTATTT
>NW_020187129.1:524843-524953 GCF_900000015.1 Plasmopara halstedii | reverse complement strand
CGCGACCATCACCACGCCACCATCCACTTCTTGGAGCTGGAGCACCGACGAGTCATCAGGGTAGTACCCGTCGAGCTTGCGCAGCGCTTCGAGGTCGTCGAGCAAGTGGT
>NW_020187129.1:520288-520637 GCF_900000015.1 Plasmopara halstedii | reverse complement strand
CAGAGGTGGAAACGTAGACGGAGGAGGCAACGGGAGAAGAGGAGGGGACGACAGCATGATCAAATTAGTGGCTGGCAAAGAGTCAGTTGGAGATCCGGAGCCGGCATAGGGATCCGAGCAAGATGGGCCGACCGTGGTACCCGGCTGGATACTGGGTGCGGACCCATGAGTCAAGCCAATCACAGCGCGAGGGGGTTGGTCGACGGGGGATAGGGAGGCAGAAACGGAAGCAGCTGGATATTTCATCTTCAGAAAAGAGGAGTAAAAACAACTGACGCGGATGGCTGGGGGTTGGGGAGTATTTCTGGAGATTTAACTTGCGTAGACGCTGGCAAATTGAGAAGTGGTA
>NW_020187129.1:519945-520278 GCF_900000015.1 Plasmopara halstedii | reverse complement strand
GAGTGGCTGGTGATGCCCCAAGGGCTGTCAAATGCACCAGCAACATTTAGTCGTCTTGCAATGCAGTTGTTCAGGACCCACAGGGCGTATCCGCATATATACTTTGACGATATTTTCGTTCACAGTCGTGCGGAGCACGGGAGGACGGATGAGGAGAACCACATCGTTCATTTAAGAGCAGTGCTCTGCGCACGAACAAACTGTACGCCAATGCAGATAAGTGCAACTTTGGCGCAGAAGAGATTCCCTTTTTAGGACTCTTCATTGGGAAGCGTGGCCTTCGAGCGGATCCCGCTTAGGTCAAGGCCATTGTAGACTGGCCGGTCCCAAATG
>NW_020187129.1:519734-519844 GCF_900000015.1 Plasmopara halstedii | reverse complement strand
GGTTCACGCCGTTCTACTTGAACGGCTTTCGACACCCTAGAGTGCCTCTAACACTTAGGGGAGGCACTCCGTCTTGGGTTTTAGGTGGGGGAGAGGCTCGGAAAACGCTA
>NW_020187129.1:519282-519724 GCF_900000015.1 Plasmopara halstedii | reverse complement strand
CGCATGTATAAGTGCTAGCGCCTTGGTGTTTTTATGCTTAACAAATGTGTTGTTTTATATTATTTTTTGTGTGATTGCATGCTCATTAGCGGTCGTATAGCTCAGTTTTAAAAGTGTCTGTATTAGGGAATTTAATACGACATCGACTACTCTACTTAACCTCGTCTAAGATCTGTGTTTAATACGTAACAATTGCTAATATACAGTTGGCAAAGTCTTGCGAGGTCTTGGATTGTACCTTGATCTTTGCACTTTGATCGTGCATGGTACGGATATGTTGAGTCCTTGCCGTAATTTCTATTGAAGACTTGATTTCTTGGTTGGGTCGAAGTGTGTAGTGAAGTATTTCACATCAAAGAGAAGACTTGAGATTGCTTTTATGTCAAAAAGCGAACGGTGAACAATCCTCTGTTGGTTTGAATGAAGACACCCAGTGACACCT
>NW_020187129.1:517714-519272 GCF_900000015.1 Plasmopara halstedii | reverse complement strand
TATATATATATATTCTTGGGAGAACAGAGCGAACGAACAGTATAAACTTTTATACAGTAAAATGTGTGTTGCAATGTAGAATCGTTGACAAAGTACACACAGTCAGCGTTCCTTCCTTTCAAGACTCTCGATTCCGCTCCTGGAAAGAGCGCATCATCGCCGGGGAAAAAGCATATCGTTGTTACTTTGTGACCGCTGATGATCAGCGTTCAGGGCTTTGAGGGTTGGGGTGGAGAGATACCCAAGGATTTAGCCTTACTTCAAATGAAGCCACAGCACATCGCATCTCCATCTACGTCGTAAAATTTCTTCAGCAAAGAACATGATGAAATTGTAGGATCCTTAAAGAAGCTGTCCCACATCTTGCATTAAGTGCTATGCAAGTGCCGTCAGTCATACATTTATCCATCACGGATGACAATCTCAGCTTTGCTTTAGAACACCGTATTAATTGGATGACCTCACCATCTTGCCTCTCCTTGCACACACTCTGAAGCGATATTTTCTCCAGCTCTGTTAGTAATTTCCTGGAGGTTTTGAACAGAGGTATACACCGCTTGAAATAACCCCCAGACACCCCATTTATAGGTGAATATTCTCTCGCCATATACCCGTGAAGTGTCACTGCCCCGATGGTGGGGTAGTGACACTTGGCCCGAACGCTGACCCGTCAGTACCATCATATCGAGACAATGTTGAAATGTCTTTGTTACATAAATCGAGCCAAGCCTTTCTACTCGTAATTTACAGTCACCCCTCAATCTCATCGGCTCTGACACGGGAGATTGCGAAACCCAGGCGCTTCAACTCTTCACCTGTTCTGACGCAAGAAACAACGTCCCAAAACTATACGCTAAAATAAAATTCCGACAATAAATCACCATTCCCGTTATATCAGAGTGACACTCTGGAAAAAGCGATATATAGCGAGACTTTTTCGCTTCTTCCTGAAACCTGGCTCAGTGTCATTCTAACTTTGTGTGAGAAACCTTGCCATGCCATTGCTATCAATTTCCGACATGACAGTCTTGCACAAAACCTATCGCAGTTTCGTGTCCATGCCAGAAAAGCCCCTATTTCTAGCATAAGTGGATTAATGACTCGCTAATGCTACACCAGAATAGAAGTGCGTGGCACCCAGCTCTTTTTATCTCGTGATTAATAGCGCTCCAGCCATTCATGACTCAGATATGATCTTGTCTCAAACACAGGTCCATGACCAGACAACGATCCACGCTGATAAAGTATCGAACCTCACGTGAATGTTTAACATGCCTTTGACACTTTAGAAGTGTCCCAGCCGAAATTTTCACGGGGATCGCATCCAAATTTTGCACCCAGATGTCACCGCATAATGTTTACTGTTCTCGCGTACACAATTACACGACGCTCCTGTATCTATTAGAGCTCACAAAAGCTTCACATATTCTGAGACGTTGTTATTTACGACCTTATCACGAAGGACCCCCTCCTTAAGGAATCGAAGAGCATCACGAGTCACCGGACGGCGGTCAACCCGGTCGTCACTGCCCGCCACCGACTCTTCTCGATAAGAACA
>NW_020187129.1:517567-517704 GCF_900000015.1 Plasmopara halstedii | reverse complement strand
AAAACGCTTGAGGAAGCGTACTTTAGGTCACCGACCTTTCGTTCTTTACAAGAACCACGTATGAGTTAGCGGAGTACTCCAAGAGTGATTATTGCCTTCCCAAGGCTAATCGACTCAAATTCCAAACTGACTTTTAT
>NW_020187129.1:516858-517557 GCF_900000015.1 Plasmopara halstedii | reverse complement strand
GCGTGCACGCCGATACCACGCCTTGAAGCCATCGTAGAAGCGTTGGTCGAGAAACTCGGTGATCGCGTCGTCGACCGAAGCCTGTCCGAACGGGATGCCGAGAAACTTGACTGTCTCCGTGCGGTCGAGCACATTAACGCCAGGAAGCAAAGGGCAGTCTTAGTTCCGATTAAGCGTCAAGAGTACCGACTAAGACAAGTTGAGCTTCGCGCCGGATCCTCTGCAGTAGTCCTCCACGATCTCAAGTTGTGCCTGCAGGTTCGCGACCGAACTCGCAAACAGAGTCAAGTCATCTGCAAAAGAACACGCTTGTGGACGTGTGTCTGCGTCTAGACACACCGCACTCCTCGTGGGATCTCATCAGGTTGTCGAGAGGCTCGATCGTCAAGACGAAGAGCAGAGCAGACAGCGGATCGCCTTGCTTCAAGCCTCGCGTCGGATGCAGTGCAGGCAGGGAGTTCCGGTTGATCAGAAGATGCGCTTGTGGGTTCGTGTATAACAGCTTGATCCATCGGATAAACGCTGTGCCGAACCTTATTTTCTCGAGCAGCCGGATCATGTATGGCCAGCTCACTCGATCGAACGCCTTCTGGAAGTCCAAGAACATCGCATACGCCTCTTCGTCACGAGCTGTCACGAGGCCATGCAAATCAGCGAGGAACGGCACATGGTGGTGGATCGACCGTCCTTTGACGAAAT
>NW_020187129.1:516529-516848 GCF_900000015.1 Plasmopara halstedii | reverse complement strand
GTAGGGCCGAAGGCGGGTATTGGAGATGACATCTTGATATTCCTTTACCAAAGAATAGTACGGATCCAAGGAATTCCGTAGGATCGACGACCCACTTCGTGTGTTCAGCACTCTCTTGGTGTCTTCCAAGACAACTTTATCCAGAAGCGATGACGAGTTTATCTCCTCGTCTGGTCGTACAATGACCACTTCGGCCAAATAGCCTGCCTTCAAGGCACTGCCGAACTCTTCAAGGGACATATCGTTTAGCTCAAGAAGAGCATCTACTGCAGGCGTAGCCTCGAGGCAGACGTCGCTGTCTTCCTCCCCCGGCATATCG
>NW_020187129.1:510883-516519 GCF_900000015.1 Plasmopara halstedii | reverse complement strand
GCTGGGTATTTCATCTTCAGAAAAGGGGAGTAGCAACTGGAGTGGAGGGCTGGGGGCTTGGGAGTACTTCTAGGGATTTGACTTGCGTAGTAGCCGGCAAATTGAGAAGTATGTAAAAAGATCAATGTCAACTAGCCTCGATATAAATATGCCGTACATAATTTGAGCCAGTAGGTACTTGAAAGGCTTTACCTGTGTGCATAGTTTAACGAAGTCAAAGTTCCGCTGTTGAAGGTCAGGACAGTTTCGTTGAAATGTAAGTACAATTCTCCCCACATTCTTCATGGTTAGAAGATGAAAGTGTTAATCATATCGCCGCAACAACATGCAGTCCAGTAGTGAACGTAACAACGGTAAAAACAACCTCAGGGGTGAATGATTCATGTCTAGCGTTAATTCAATCAAATTCCTCACGATATTATCAATTTAATAATACTGGTCCAAAATCAAAGTTATTATAACGTGTTTCCAACGAGCATGACGGACAAATTGCCATTGGTTAGTGCATGTCATCCTATCTTCACACCGCACAATGTAACAGAGCCTTTATATATCTGCCACCTTAATCAAAAGTAGGACCTTCTCCATGGTAAGTGGGAATGTGAGCGCGAGATCGATCTCCTTAAGCGCACGCAAGCGGCTCATCAACTGCTAAACTCGCGTCTATTGGCCATGGAACGCGAGCTACGCGGAGAACGTTTTTATCCGCTGCCGGCGGAGACCAAACTACTGCGTGTCCGTGTGTTTTATTCATATGCCCCACCTCTGGAAGCTACGGGAAATCCGCAAGCGACTCCTGGTCGATGGACGCTTCGGATCGAAGGCATGGACGCCACAGCAGGGGAGCCGACGAATGTGGTATGTTGCTTACAGGATGTGCTGTGATTATTAGTCTAACAGTATCTGTCAATGTTGTAGAAATTCTCGAGTTACTTTCGCAAGGCATCTATTGAGCTGGACCCGCTTCTATACTCGGACCACGTAATTGAAGTAAGTATTACTTGTGTAATTATCTAACTATAATGTTCTCACGATTTTATATCAGTGGACAAGTTTCCATAGGACAAGCCATGACGTAGATGGCTTAGAGGTGTCAAGGACGGGTAACACGGCACATACCGTGAAGATCAAACTGTTTCCGGCTCAGACCCCTGAACGCTTTACCGTCTCATCCGAGTTAGAAGCAGTAATAGGTCAATATCTAGGTCCTGCCAAGGCATACACAAAGCAAGATATAGTATTGGCAATGTGGGAGTACATCAAGCTGCGAAATCTTATCAAACAGGATGACTGTCGGGTGGTTTTCTGCGATGATAGGCTGCTGCAAATACTAAATTGCGTGTCATTGCCATTTACTTCAATCATCGTGGCACTTCGGCAACATTTGACGCCAATCAACATGATCAATCTCGAATACACGCTGAATTTAACAACGGCTTGTGAAGCAGAGTTGCTGGATGAAAAGTTCTTTGACGTTTCAGTCGCAGCAACTTCTGAGCTTGATATAATACGAGCTCGTGCTTTAAGAGAATACGAAGATTTAAAGCAAGACCATAGCAAAGAGCTGTCATTGCTTAAGAAACAGGAAGAGGATATTCTCCAGCGACTGCAAATGTACACGCGAAAAAAAGAGTGGATGACTCAGTTTGCTCAAGATCCATGCGGGTTCATGGCTGACGTTAAAAAGTCACAGCTGGCAGACGAGGAGGTGAGTAGCGGGTCAGTTTATTTCTTAGACAATTGTTATTTGACAAGCTTTACCTTGGCAGATATTAATGGCTGAAACTGAGCTTGATGAATTCAGTATTCCACACTCACAACAATACAAAGGGCCGTGGGCTCACGAGGTGGTTAGAGAGTTGCTTACAACCCGCCCTACAAAGTAGGCATTATCTTACCTATTAATATTGAAACAGTAAATAACGGACGTAGTGATATCAATAGTAGCATTTGATTCATGAGGATTGTATATAGTCATAAATCTTGTGAGCCTTGGCGATTTGCACTTACTAGGTCAGCTTTAGAGGTGTGTGCTAGTCCAAGTGCTGTAGTTTTTCTGTGTGTTGAATTATGCAGCAGATTGCTACTCGCTTGCGTTGTGATCCAACCGATTATGCCAAGCAACAGCAATTGAAAAAGGACCGAGCAAAACAACTTCGTGAGCAACGCCAACACGGATTATTTTCAGACGAACATACATTTTCTCCAAAGTGAGCGTTGATATTCTTGTCGTCCATCTTAAGTTATATAATTGGGAGTTGTGTCTTGATGCGAAATGTGCAGAGTCAATCAAAGGACTCGAAATCAATCGTCGCCGCCAGTCTCTCGTGAAGGATTTGAGAGAGTCGTTAAATCCGACAGTATGACTTTTCATAACTCCGATCGGAACAATAATTATCCAGAATTGCTGGACGCAAGTGGTGATGATGTCGACGCGCTTGAAAATTTATCGCGCAAATATTTGAATAGGGCTCCTCATCAGCAGATGGCTTCACTGCATCTAAGACCTCCTAAAGAAGGTAAGCAACCTGTGTATTTACTTAAGATTTGAACATAGAAGATCTAATAAAAGCACTGGAATTGACCTAGAGCATGACTCCTTGTTTAAAGAAGTGAAAAGGGCGACAGGACGAGAAATTGCTGACCTTCCAATTAAGGAAAAGTTGGTCCCACCACCAAAACGGATTCACACTGGCCCCTGTCTTCGAAATTCAAGCTGTGGATGCCCAAAATGTGATGCAGGTTTTCCCAGCTCCAGCTACGTGAACAATGTCAATGCAGAAGCCCTTTCCCTTTGTCAAAGGGAGCCGAGGATGGGTTTATCAGGATATCGACAAAACGATTGCAGTGCGAATGAAATGGGGGCAAGAAACGAAAAAACTTGCTCTAGTCCTAGATGTTTACTGACTTGACCTCATTTGATGCTTTGACAGAACTCGTTGGCGTTACTGAAGTCTAGGATGTCTCGTCGAAAAGCACGAAGTGCACCGACAAATAAGACTTCATTGTTCGTAGAGAAGAACATACCTAGTGCCGTGGTTCATTCAGCACGTTTGCCATTATCCTCGCCAATATCTTCAGATGCTCCGAGTCAGCCTCCGAGACAAAATATTGCATCACGACGGGCTCCAGTCCAGCCAGTGATGACCAACAAAAACCTTACTGAAAATTTTCAGGCTAATTCTTCCACGTTTACAGGATTTAATTTGCCCGAAGAACTTGTACGAGACTCAACATCACAATGGCCATGTATTTTCCACTTACTATTTTAATGACGGATTGATTTTTGGCACAGGACGAGTATGCAGACGGCACAGAAGAAATGGAGCAATGTCATAACTGTAATCGAAAATTCAATCCCGCATCATTCCAGAAGCACCGCAAAATTTGCGAAAAGGTTTTTTCCGGGCAGCGAAAAGTTTTTAATATGGCAGCTAAGCGGCTTGAAGGAACTGAGGCAGAAAAGGTTCTAAAAGAAGCTAAATCCAATAAAAAAAATAGCGGACTCTCGAATACTCCGATGTCGGCTATGGAGATACCGATAAAGGTGAAAAATGCTGCCGATTGGAAACAAAAAAGTGATATGTTTCGCAATGCTATGAAAGCAAGTCGTGAGGTTTCAAAGGCACTCAAAGAAGGCAAGGAGTTACCGCCAATGCAGCCATCTGCCCCTGATCCGAGCTTAATCCAGTGCGAGTATTGTAGTCGTCGCTTTAACGAAAAAGCTGCCGAGCGCCATATTAATTTTTGTCGCGAAAAAAGTCAGCGCGATATCATAAAAGGAGGTGCAAAACGAGTTCCAGCAGCAAAACCTGGCTCAAGAGCTGCATCTTCTAGAAAAAGATAATTTCTCTTTTTCATGTGTCTAACGAACCGATCTGGTGGTTTGGATCTGAAATAATAGTGAGAACGCAAAAAACAGTGGTTGACCCAGTGTCACACCGTTAAATATAATTTATTTGACATTTTCGTGCTTGTGTAAGAAACACTATTTTGTAAATATTTTCAGCGACAGCCATTCGCTTTCGTTACATAATGGGAGGCGCTTCTTGTGTGACTCCGACATGTGGCAAGAGCGGCTCCCTCGTCTGCCCGACGTGCAAAAAGCTTGGGATTCCACCCACAATGAGCACATTTTGCTCGCAGCAGTGTTTTAAAGGATATTGGTCATCGCATAAAGCACTGCACAAGATGTTTACCCAAGCTCTTGCCGAAGAACACGCCCGATCTGAGGAAACGTCATGTTTCGACGGCTATGAATTTACAGGTAAATTGCGTCCTGGTAAGGTGTCAGAAATGAATGTCGTTCCCGAACACATTCAACGTCCAGACTATGCAGATACGGGTATTCCCATATCGGAGCAACAAGCGAGCAAGAGCATTCCGATTTACACGCCTGAGCAAATCGCAGGCATTCGTGAGGCCTGCCGTCTTGGCCGCGAAGTTTTAGATTTTGCGGGCCAGGCACTGCGCCCAGGTGTGACTGGTGATGAGATTGACAAGATTGTACATCAAGCGTGCATAGACCGCGGTTGCTACCCGTCACCACTTAATTATTATCACTTTCCGAAGTCCGTTTGCATCTCTGTAAATGAAGTCATTTGCCACGGTATTCCTGACTCTCGTCCTTTCGAAGATGGAGACATTGTAAATCTTGACGTGACAGTTTACAAAAATGGCTACCACGGAGATCTCAATGACACATATCTAGTTGGCAACGTAGATGAGGATGGCGTACGTTTGGTAAAGACGGCGTTTGAAAGTCTGGCTGTTGCTTCCAAACTTGTGCGTCCTGGTACCATGTTTCGAGAGCTCGGCAAGCACATCGCGGCGGTAGCCAATGCTCAAGACTTTTCAGTTGTCAAGACATACTGTGGTCATGGTATAGGTTCGCTATTTCATTGCTCTCCTACCATACCTCACTATGCAAAGAATAAGGCGATTGGTATTATGAAGGCAGGCATGATTTTCACTATTGAGCCTATGATTAACTTCGGTACGTGGCGTGATAAAACATGGCCGGACGATTGGACGGCCGTGACACAGGATGGGCAGCGGTCAGCCCAATTTGAGCACACATTTCTTGTGACTGAAACGGGATACGAAATACTAACTGCGCGCGAAAACGAGCCAATTATGCAATGGGATTATGCAAAGGTGCACCGCCCATGAATAGTGATTAGAAATTGCGTTGGCAAGTCGCAAACGCTATAAGCAGTGGTCACTAGTGGATTGACTGAGGTGACGAGTGGTTGCGTGACTGTTTCAACCGATGTGCAGAGCCATCAAACAGGTGGCAGGAGCGCAGTCAACTGTGTAGTTTACTTTATCTCGCTGATCATAGGGTTTTTATTAATAAAATGTTTTTGAAGAATTGTTTATGTCAACTGGAATAGTTAGTCCTTAATCCTAAAAGTAATTTGTTACATTATCAGAAAATGGCACTGTCGCCAAATTTTGTACTCTGTTCAAATGAAAGACAGTACAAGGCTTGAAATTTCAACCTTTCAACCTTTTAATATTTGCTCGTTATATTATCTTTCATAGATCATACATGCACCGGGCGTGCATGTCCTCACAGCCAACTCGATTGCGGAGACCAGAGATGGACTGGGCTCAAAGAGCCCAGCTACTTT
>NW_020187129.1:509461-510873 GCF_900000015.1 Plasmopara halstedii | reverse complement strand
TCGGCTGTGCACTGCTGCAAGCAGACGCCGAGGGGCGAGATCGGGTGATCGCGTTCGGATCTCGACAGCTTAAAGCTTCAGAAAAGACCTACCCAGTTCACGACAAGGAGCTACTTGCGATGAAGTATGCACTCGGGGACCTGGTTTTATAAAAATTCTAAAAACCTGCCTACACATGCAGCCTCTGCTATCTCCAGAACAAAGCTTCGTCCACGGTTTATCGAACCGTTTAAGGGTGGGCCTAGCGTATACGCTGAACCTTCCAAAACGGATGCGCACCCACACGGTGTTTTAACGTGGGCTTGCTCAAGCCGTACCGGGATCCAGCGCAAGTGAACGCAGAAGCGTCAGAAGCGTTGACACCGGAGCAATCCCACGGGACCTAAGCCACCCAGAAGCTAAACTAGCAACTGGTTCTGAGCATGGAGTGCAACAACCATATTCAATGGCACCAAGCGCTCCACCGTCGCATGCGGCGACGCATTCGCCTGCTCCACGGCTAGGAATCGCTTCGACAGAGCATGGTAGTCTTCAAGCTGGAGCAGCCGGCGCACGACGTGCTTCAAATCATCAAGAGCGTCCGCGCAGCAAAATACCACTTCAGCATGACGCTCAGCGGAGCTCCGATCACGAAGGGCCTTGTCCTCAAGGGCTCGAAGAGCATCACAAGTCACCGGAAGGCGGTCGACCCGGTCTGCACCGCCCACCACCGACTCTTCTCGATGAGAACGGTGATGTCCACTATCACGTGAAACGTCTAGTGAGACGACGTCGTCACCAGGGTCAAACCCAACATCTGGTGAAGTGACGGGGATATCCCGACTCCAAAAACTCGTGGGAGTTTGAGACGCCACTTCGGCAAGATTGCCCAGACGCCGTGGACGCTTTTGATCCGAACGATCAGAGCGTTCCGCGCTTCTCGGCAATAGCCAGGAAGGTAGAAGGGCCAGGAGCTGAGCTCAAGCAGTGGTCCTGAGCTCTTGCGGTCGCAAACACAGAGCTCGCGGGAGCGTTAGGAGTTGACCCATACGTCGCAGGGCGACAATCTGAAGGAAGTCGACGGCGTGCCTTGAGTTTGGCAAACTCGAATGGGAGGTGTCGCTCCACTCGCACGTCCATTTTCTTGTGGCTCAACTGTAAGCTATACAGTGAGGAAAGTTTCCGGTGCCGTTGCATCCATCGCTCAAAGAGCGCTTCGTCATCTGTAGCACTTTCGCCAGGGGTGAGCACTACAGGTATTGACTGCATTGCGGGTACACGAGATCCATCTCGCTGAGCACGCAGGCGAGTGCGATAAGCTTCCAACAGAATTTTTTGTGGAAATAAGAAACAAGCTCGATGAGCTTTTCCTTCGGCAAGCTAATGTTCCGTAATGACCGGGGGCCCGATGATGTGGAGGCGTACCGATCGAG
>NW_020187129.1:508265-509382 GCF_900000015.1 Plasmopara halstedii | reverse complement strand
CATTCAATGTCTTCACAGCGTCAGGACGCTTCACATTCACGGGGATAATCTGACGACGAACCCGTACTTCTTGTCGGCTGTCACGTCCATCGATTCGAACGATACCTCCATCGACTGGAGCGCATGTAAATAATTCTCGGTTGCGATGTCATCTAGTGGCATCAGTTACCGCTTCACTAAAAGAGCAGAGATGTCGATTCCGCTGCGACCGCGGTTCCTCTTGTTGTTCGTGACGGTGGTGAAGCCATCGCTCAAGAGCAGCGTTGGCGGAGTCTTTGTCGTCGGACTTCCAGGAGGAGAAATTTTGCCGGTCGAGTCGTTAAAGGTTGAGATCGACAGTGCATCGTCCCGGTGCTTGGACGTTTCGCAAATTGGTTGGCAGCAGTTTGCTGACCATGCTGAGCTCCGCTCAGGAGCTGACTATCATGTTTCTTAGATTCCGCGACAGCCTTCTGGAGCGAGGTTTGCTTCGGCGGAACTTTTGTAGCTCGCGCGTACGAGTTCGGAGACGATTGCTGTTTTGCTGCTGCGGCTGTGAAGCAGAATCACTGGGACACGCTGGGCGAGGAAAATCATCGTCGGTCGTCCCAAGGTCGATGCCATGGTGCGAGCGGTAGCCGAATGACAGACGTTCCGACTGGAACGAAGCATTCTTGCCATGCGCCGGATGCAACTTGTTGTCGAAAAGGTTCTGGTCGCACACCAATCCATTCACCATTAGCGCGCTTGGACATGTGCTGGTGAGGAAGTAGAGGCGCCAGGTGGCAGAAGTGATTCTCGTCACAAGGTTGACTTCGCGGAACGTATCGTGCACCGGCTTGTATCTCAACAAGAACAAACGGTCCGGGATCACGTCCGTGTTGGTGTTCGAGTCGACATTCGCAATATCGATGAAGGACTTGCCACCAAGTACGTCGAACTCCTTGAACACGAATAAACCACCAAGGATGTTGATCTTCGTGCGCTCCAGCTTCAAGCAGGCTTTTTTAGCTTTCAATTTTACGCGCAGGTTGCTACCGGGGAGCTTCGATACTTGCCCGATTGCGCTCTCGCCGTATAGCTTCTCGAGTGCTTCGTTACCATGGTGCTTACCAGCCAGCGACACCATGATCTTCTA
>NW_020187129.1:507821-508255 GCF_900000015.1 Plasmopara halstedii | reverse complement strand
AGCCATTCAAGACAGCTGGATCGACTCGGGTCATACCGCAAGTCAGGGATCGAAGAGTTGAGTCGAGGGTCAAGAGGAGTGTTGAGGTCGCCCAACACAAAGTGCGTCGCTTGATCCTCGAACCCTTCAGTCTCGAGATTTTCAAAGAAGTGTTGCTTTTCCTGTCGATCCACAGGCGCATACACGTTGTGGATGTAGATGGGAGCTCTCTCGACCATCACCTTCACGACGAGGTAGCGACCTGCGATCGACAGCAGTGGGAATTCAATCGCTGAGTCGAAGCCAGGGATGTCAGAGCGGAGCAATATGAGCACGCCTCTGCTCCGACCTCGCGTGGGTCGATCCAGCAGCGAGTTGGGGTCGTTCACGAAGACCATGTGCTTGAAGCTTGAGTCAAGGTGGTACTTGAACGTCGAGAGGTGCGTGCTGTCTGT
>NW_020187129.1:507447-507811 GCF_900000015.1 Plasmopara halstedii | reverse complement strand
AGCTGTGTTTTGATGTTCATCTTCCACTTCTCCCACACCTTGCCGGGGTTCTCAGCGGTGCGCAGTCGATCGCGGACCATCTCGGCTTCCTACTCGATCGCAGACACAACTTTCGGGTAGTCGAGAAGGTACCGCGGGAACTTCCAGTAATGTCAACCGTGTAGCTGCTTGCTTGACCGGAAGCTCATGCAGTGAGCGAAGTGGTCGCTAGCGTGCTTCGGTAGGAAGTACTTCGAATCGTCGTAGAAGCGATTGCAGAACGTCTCGGATAGCAAGATGTAGTCCAGCCGGTTCTTTCGGGGAAGCGGACCTGTGAACACACGCTTCGTGTCGAAGTGGATCCGCCATGCACACCCAGCTCTGC
>NW_020187129.1:502335-502406 GCF_900000015.1 Plasmopara halstedii | reverse complement strand
AAGTAGATAGCGATATTAGAAATGGCAAATATGGATACGAAAGCTGTGCGTCATGCGACGGAGACACAGGC
>NW_020187129.1:502029-502256 GCF_900000015.1 Plasmopara halstedii | reverse complement strand
TTCCGCGAGGCTTATCAGCCATAAGCTGTCGGTCTTCTTCTTCCATTTCCGGGTCCTCGCGAGTTCGCAGAAGCAGTGGAATATCCGCTGGGTTGGGCGTTGACATTCGTGGTACGCACGCAAAATGCTGGACTAGATCGGGAATCTCCTCACTCATGTTTTCCAGCTGCTTGGAGATCACCATGTACTGGCTCAGCAGCTCTGGCCTAGATGAATGCAAGTAGAAG
>NW_020187129.1:501550-502019 GCF_900000015.1 Plasmopara halstedii | reverse complement strand
TCAATGGAGTTCAAGACCACTGATGTGGGTGTTTCTCGCCACGCCGTACGTACCCAACGGCACACAGTGTCAACGGATGGAGGGCGGGGATTGCCGCGTGGGGTGCATTCAATGGCCGCTGAATGCTTCCATTATTGTCTTTGAAACCTTGTAAATACCAATGTCACCAGCTTGAAGGCAGGGTGTTAAGCCTCCCGGCACAACGCACATGGCAATATCTCGTTGGTAGCATTTATCTTTAGTCTTCTTGGATATATGCGCTCTCATCGAGTCCAGCACAAGCGTTTTTCCCGGAGAATCCAGTACAGGTGGAAATACACGGTCAATCCAGCCCGCTAGCAGCTCAAAATCCACCCAAGCTTTGGGCTGATTAGCCACCCACACAAAGTTCACAGTGGATATAGCGCGATTTTCTTTCTTCTCTTTCCAAATCACGAGCGGTGGAAGCTTCCGGCCACTTGCAGTCACT
>NW_020187129.1:501009-501540 GCF_900000015.1 Plasmopara halstedii | reverse complement strand
CGACAGTGTTGTCGCTTAGACAAGAGAAGGAAAAATATGTTCGTACCTCGATCACGTATGTAATTTATAGCTGGCTACATGTGAATGGCTTATGGTTTGCAGCGTAGGCATTACAGCTGTTGTATAAGGATCAAATACTTCACGTGTCTTACAACGGGTCTCCTCGTTACGGACTAGCTATTTACTGAGTTCGTTGCGTGTACTTTAAAATTGAGAAATCTCGCATTAGAGCTACGGAATGTAGGGAATTTTAGCTCTGACTTGGACCTGAGCTAAAGCTCTGGCTGCGCTAAGTCTGTCATCAATTACTTGGCTAATTTTGGGTCACATTCTTACATATCATGTATAGGATATGAGCGATGCCGCTAATGCCAACCGTATGCTGATTCACCTACTTATATAATGAACGGGACACCTAGTTAAGGCGTCGACGCTGTATAATTCAATGCAGGTTGAGGACTTTGACAGCGTGAAATATTTATTCAAACTTGAGAAATGATTTGATTCTAAGTATGCACAGGCGGTCTTAAA
>NW_020187129.1:500704-500999 GCF_900000015.1 Plasmopara halstedii | reverse complement strand
GGCCTGGCGTACACGCTGAACCTTCCGAAACGGATGCGCACCCACCCGGTGTTCTACGCGGGCTTGCTCAAGCCGTTCCGGGATTCGGCGCAAGTGAACGCGGAAGCGTTGGCGCCGGAGCGGATCCCACGGGCCCGCGGCTCCCCAGAAGTTGAACCAGCAACTGATTCTGAGCACGGAGTGCAATAACCTCCATTTCCAATGGAGCCAAGTGCTCCACCGTCGCCTGCAGCGAAGGATTCGCCTGGTCCACGGCTAGGAGTCGCTCCGACAGAGCGCGGAAGTCCTCAAGGCA